>NC_080588.1:58824583-59129166 GCF_029962835.1 Magnolia sinica
CCACAACTAAAAACTAAAGAACCAACGAGTTTTCGCGGCTGTTCATCCAAACGGTGGGTGCCACAGCATTTTAAGATAAAATCCACACCATCTATATGTATCAGATCAGCAGATCAACAAATCGTAGAGAATCTGCCATTGTCGAAGAGATTATCTTCCCCGTTAACCATGGATATCCACCATCTTACAGGGGATCCCATTTCATAATCAAGATCGTCCATTCGATGGGCCATTATGTTAAAGGTCCAATCTTAACATTAGATCATGACCATGCTAGAGTTTAGTAGGGTAAGCATTTAATGACAATGGAGGCATCGAGCTCATGTGCGGTTTAGAGTCTGGGTTGTAACTAATCCGGAGATTAGTTACGGATTGTTCTAAAAATGAGGATTAAAAGAGCTATATAAGCTCTCTTTCGTTAGGTCATTGGGGGGCTAAAAAATTAGAAAAAATCATAGGGAGAGGGAGAGCGAGTGTCGTTGCCTCCTTGTTGCACCACAGCGAGTTGGGTTGGGTCCCAACTCGGTCCTTATCCTTTAAAAGAGAAGAAGAATGAAAAGGAAAGAAGAAAGATAGAAAGAAAAGAAGAAAGAGAGAGAGCGCTCATGCGCCATTCTTTATTGCTGCATCGAGTCAAGTAGGGGCTGGTTGAGTTGCTACAGATCGAGTTGCTACTGTGGGCGACTCGTTGTTGAGGCATTGCTCTAGCTGAGTTAACCTGCTATGCTCTGGCATTGGTCAGGTTTGTCAGGCTGAATAAGGGAGAAGAAGGAAGGGAAGGAAGAATGAAGGAGAAGGAAATGGAGAAAGAATGGAAGTCAAGTCAGGTTGGGCTGCTGCCGAGTCAGGCTACCTAGACTCAGTTGAGTCACTGTCTAAGTTTGGGCCGAATCTGGGCCAAGTCTGGGCCAATCCCAGACTTGTTCAGGTTGAGAAAAGGGAGAGGAGAAGTATAGAGGATGAGGGAAGAAGAAGAAAGAGAAAAAGAAAGGAGGCGGTGGCTGTTTCAGTCCCACCGAGTCGACTCGGTTGGGTCCGTCGGGTCTAACTTGAATCCGAGTCATTGTAGAGCAATTGTTGCTTAATGAGCGAGTGGTGACTGGGATGGCCCAGTTACTGTTGCTGCCTGATCAACTTGGAAGAAAGAAAAGGAAGAAGTGGAAGAAGGAAGAGAAATGGAAAAGAAAGAAAAGATAGAGAGATTGGGGAGCCGAGTTAGTGGCTCACCTGTAGCTCAACTAAGGCATGGTCTATACGGAATCAATACTTCACTTCAACTCATTAGGTAATCTTTTACCCTGGCATGAATTTGATTAATCTTGAGATGTTTTAGATGGGAACCCATGTTGAGTTGACTCAATTAGACTAATGAGTTCAGTCGGCCCATCCAAATTGCCCAGAGACTTGTTATTATTTTGTTGAAACTAAGATATATCCATAGTAAACTCAATTTTGAACTAAGCTAATTAACTAGGTTAACTCCCTTAGGTTTGGGAGTCACTGAGTTGGTTAATTAATAGTAGCTTTTGAGTCAACAGTGTAATAATTGGTCTTAATATTGTAGCCGAGTTAGAACTGAGTCAACCTAAATAGTATGAGTTAAGACTAAGAATGTGAGAATTCTTACTTTGATGTGATCAAAACCATATTATTGTAGCGAATCCCATATGTATTAATCTCCATACAAGTGTTCGATTCTTTCCAAAATAAATATTAGCTAATGTGCAATTATTCGAATCAGTTGTATATTAGGGTTGGATTTGATCGTGATCAAATAATCGCATCCTAAAATCACTCTTGAATGGAAGTCCAATTTAAAAGGTGAGGATTACCTTCAAGCTTTTTCTACATCATAATAATTATCTTAGTTCATGTATTCCATTAATTGTTTAATTGATTATTTGGTAAAAATGATGATGCGTGCTAGTTTATGTTTTAGTGAATTCTTCCTAGATGACTAATCATTGGATTTACATTCAAGTATCTGAACATGCTATAGATCGCGATTATTTCTATACTGGTTTAAATGTAACATTGTATACGGATAAGTGTATTGAATTTGTTGTGGCTTGTTTTACCAATTGTGATTACTGTATGATACTTGGAGATCCTCGTACTAGTGGCTATTTCATCTTATAAGTTAAATGGAGTTATGTTGTGGATTTATCATCTTATGGACCATTTGTTGCCTAAGAGGCTTTTGAGATAATCTTCTTTTATTACATCCTTAGGATGGATTATTTGTCATTTGCGGCTTGTATTTGCCCTTGTGGCTTGGATTGATTAATTGCCCTTCGCGGCTTTGATAGGCTATTTGCCCTTTGTGGCTTTGATTGGCTACTTGCCTTTGCACCTTTGATGAATTATTATTAAATAACCCTTTGATGGTCAGTTCCACTCGTCGAACTACGATTAGCCACTAGTTGAAGAGGTTACCCTTAAAATGTAATATTTGATAGTCTCATGAGCCAGGGATGGTGGAATGGGACACTATGCCTGAGCTATCGGCCTATGCTGGGTGACAAACCACCCATAGTGACCTTTGAGCTTTCTTAAAATGATTGTTTGAAATTGAAATAATAATGATTGGGCTAATTATGCATTTTCATGGCATGTGGTCTTTTTTAGGTGGCTAGTCCTCCTTGGGCATACCTTTGAGTACTTTTTCAGGTCGCTAGTTTTCCTTGGACGACTTCATTGCCTAGTCTTTTTCAGGTGGCTAGTTCTCCTTGGGCATACCTTTGAGTACTTTTTCAGGTGGCTAGTTCTCCTTTGGCAACTTCTTTATATAGTCTTTTCCGAGTGGCTAGTTCTCCTTGGGCTTACCTTTGAGTACTTTTCCAGGTGGCTAGTTCTCCTTGGGTGACTTTGTTGCATAGTCTTTTCCGGGTGACTAGTTCTCCTTGAGCGTACCTTTGAGTACTTTTTCGAGTGGTTAATTCTCCTTAGGCGACTTCGTTGTATAGTCTTTTCTGGGTGAATACTTCTCCTTAGGTGTATCTTTAAGTACTTTTTCGGGTGGATAGTTCTCCTTGGGCGTACCTTTGAGTACTTTTCCGGGTGGTTAGTTCTCCTTGAACGACTTTTTACCAGCTGGATGTGCATCCCCAGGTCTGTGAGCATGTGTATGCATTCATACATTTAAACAAGATTATCTTTGTAAAATTTATCTGATAAATGCGTATTTGATGAACCTTATCTGATTTATATGATAATCATTGAGAAATATTCGTTATATACTGTTCTTGATAACTATGCTTAATTATCTTGATGATACGATAAATCTTGGGGGTTATACTTCACTGCGATATCCATTGACGTTATCGAACTGTAATTAGCGTGCAGGAGATACAGAGAGTGCGCATGCTGGTGTTTAGGTAGAATAGGAGGAGCCAGACAATCTTGTGACTCTCTATTATTGATTTCATTTTCATTTAAGATGTATTGTCATGTATTATTAAACCTTAAGACATTGATTTGTATAAGTTTTTGGGTAAGCACTTGAAATCTTGGTTATGTGTATTTGGACTCCCTCTTATACTTAATTTGCTTCTATCCCACTAGTTTATTAAATCTGATAATTTTAAAAAAAAAGTTGTACACAGAATTGGGGATATTTAAAGGTTAATGCTCGGGTTTTTGGAAAACGAGTAGTGTACACAGGTTCTGGGAATCGGGGTGTTATAATACCAAATAATCTGATGGTTGGATCCGTTTCATCTTCTGGTTCATAAACTTAAGACTATTGAAAGGTATCTAGTTATGTTTATTGACAGTTTAGCGGTCAGATTATTTCGAATCTGAACATCAATGGTCTATGTGTGATGATTAGGCGAAAGGTCTTCAAGTTGGAATCTAACGAATGGTGGATATGGTCATCTATGACTCTAGTTTGATACTTAATGTTCAGTTTCAAGAGAACGTGGTTGTTCCTCTTAAGGATTAATAGTTGGAACAGACAGATTTTGAATTATCAATTACTAGGGAATGTTGTAGATTGGGTGTATACGTTCACCCAAGTTTGCTAACTTGAACCACAATGGTAACACCCAAGTACAGAAAAGTACGGGGTGTTACATAGACATCCCATCATCATTCAACATTCTCCTTGGTAAACCATAGATACACTAGGTAGGCGTTGTCCCTTATACTCCCCATCAGAGAGTTAAATACATCTTCGATGACAAGGTACTGCCCATTGTGGAACATCCCAAGCAACTCTTTCCCATTGAGTCAGCCTATCCAGAAGAGCCTAGTATTCCGATCATTGATGTTTGAGCTCCAAAGAAAGACAATCCATATCAAAGAAATCTATTTGAGGTAGTAGACCATGTGTTAATGACGTGTTCTCCCGAACCTAGCCCTGCCTTTTCTCCCATTGAACGCCAAATTGAGAACTATTGACCTGAGTATCAAGATATTGCCAAAGTGATCAAGGTATAAGAAAGGATAACAAAAGTGGGACTGGATATGAATCTCTCCCTTCAAAAAAAAAAAATATCCACCTTAGAGCACAAAAGAAAATGGAATAGTCTGCAAGAAGATCATTATTTTCCCTTCACTTTAGTCTAGTTCATGAGTATTTGAATCCTCCACCCGGACATTCATCCAGATTCCATCCAACCAAACAAAACCACACTCTCACTCATCCAAGTAACAACCACAACCTCAATCTCTTAAATTCCATCCAGCCAGATCAGGGTCATACTCTTGTTCCCTTAGCTTCGCTCTACCCACAAGAGAGAAAGGGGCCAGAATTACCTCATATCGATTGGACCACCATCATGGTCCCACCACAATTGCAGTAATCCAAGGAACGCCATGACCTCATGAATGAAGAAGAGCATACTACGTTTGACACGGATTCAGACCACAGTCCTTGTTTCATCATGATAATTGGGCATGACAGAGAAGATTCACCCACTTCATTCGCAGGCCCTGTCTCCCAAGGGGAGGGAGTACGTGCCCCAATTTGGTTTATAATTCCCCTTACCACTGGGTTGGCAAGCCAAATGCATAACAAAGCCGGCACAGAAAAAAAACATCTACGTAGATGGACATGCGTGTCCCAAGTCGAATCAGATTAGCCCTTAGTTCGAAGCGCCATCTTACTTGAGAACCAACATTTGTAAAAATCTAAAAAATTAGAAAGCTTACAAATCCCAAAAATAACAACAACAAAAAAAATCCAAAATTTCTAAAAACATCAATGCATCATTCTAAAAAAGTAAAAAATATCTCAATGTAAAGCCCCGAAAATCGGCGCCTAAGTACATAGATTCCGATCCCGAGTTTCTAATATTAACTTAATAAAATGTGCATGTGTCCTCATTCAAATTCACATTTATTTCACATACAAATAATCAAAGTAACGCATTTCAACTTAGCGAAATGAAAGTGAGATAGAGATACAAAATTTAAAAATATAGGGCTAACACCTAAAAATTATAGTTCCAAAAGTGATGACCACCCACGTGAGAATGATATGAATTATAATAATTGCAATAAGAATAGAAGAACAACTACCAAGCGGGGAAGAAGTCAAAGATCTACTTGGCGCCCTGAGTGCACCACCAACTAGTCATATTCCTGAATTATCTGCATATGTCAAATAGGAGGCGTCAAACGCCAACATCATGAAGAAATATCTCCAAAATTATTACATGAAATATTTTAGTGATTAACAAGTTCACAACAAATACATACTCACACATGTAATACATTTAAGCATGTTACCTTTAACGCATAACTACTAAGTAAGTTACACATATTACCAACACAACCAAGCACGAGTAAAGATAGCATAACAAACAAACAGTTTTCTAATTTAGTTGGTAAATATATTAATGCTATGATAAAATGATGCACGCTCCTTACAATCCAACACTCCCTCACAAGAAAATTCAATGTTTATTTTGTAAATGCCAACACTCTATCACAAGTGACTCCAACCCTAAATCGCAAACTATCCTATAGTATTGAAAAGGCTGAGCTAAGAGTCCTAGAGGGGGGGTGAATAGGACTATGCCAAATAAAAAATTAAATGCAAAATTTAAACAAATATAAATAATGATAGCAATTAAACAATCCTACATGCAGAAATGTAAAACAACCTCAAGTGTACAAGTATTGAGAGGTTGATACAGATGTTATTCTAAGGACAACCTTACACCAAAAACCGATGGCTTATGGTACGACAACCTGATTCCTAGAACGGTCTGTGTATCAAAATCTCAAACCGATACAAAAGAATAAAGAAATAAATAGCAAAGGAAATAATTACAACATTCCCACACTTGTATAAAAGAAATTACAACATTCTTCACAAGTGTATAAAGGGAAATTTCAACATCCACAAAATGAAATAATCAATTAATCACCACAAGACCAGAAATTATAGTGGTTCACTTGTGTGTACACCAATTATTTAGAAAAACAGTCACATAACTACTCCACTCCTAATATCCTCACACAGTGGATATTAGCGTTCACTATGAAAATAAGTTTTTCAAAGTTCACCTAAAACCCTCACAATTGTGTCTTTCAAGTGCGCTTAGACAATTCAAAAACCCCACACTCTGAGTTTTCTGAATCACCTCAGACAAACCAAAAGAAAGAGATTTTTCTGGCACAATCTTACTGAAACCAAAACAATGAATTTACAAAACAGTAAAATACTTATCTGGATATTCTTCTTCTGATGCAGCCAAGAAGAACCAATTTGGAGTAGAAGTTCAATGTTCACACTCACTTGTGAAAAGGTTCTATGTTCTAAATTGATTTTAAATTAAATCACCTTGGGCTAGCTTGATTTGATTTTGATTTCAAGAAATGGGAATACTTCAATTCCTCTTTCAAATAAAAATGGAATGTAGAATACAAAATCAAATGCAAAAATCTAATTAAAGAGAATATGAAATGAGCACTAAATAGCTTAAGAATATCACTAACTTATCTCTCAGAGCGACGTATTGATTTTGCTTGAATTGGATATCAAACTCTGAATTTCGTGCTCTATTTATAAGTGCAGAAATCGCATCTACGACTGGTCGAAGGACCAACAAACTTTTGAAAATTTGAGCGTGATAAGATCAGACCGTTCCACGACTGGTCGAAGGACCTGCTCAACTGGTTGAGTGGCCTCCATGACGGGTCAAGTCCTGTCCACGACTGGTCGTTTGGAACTCAAATTAGTTACTAGACTTTGAGTCGAGCCTGAAGGACTGGTTGAGCACTGTTCACACGACCGATTGAGCAGTCTCCAGGACTGGTCGAGGCTTTAACAAAAAATTCTGAAAATAAGTAACAACCTTAGAACTGGTCAAGGATTTCTTGGACTGGTCGAGCAAGTGTTAGGACTAGTAAAAATAGACTATGTACTTGTAAAATGACCCAATTAAATTATGTATTCAAAATGACATATCCTATGGTCAATCTAGGGTCATTCATACCTTGTAAGCAAAAAATGAACATTAAATCTTCTTTTGCTTCAGTTGATAGTCGTTCTTTGAAGTTCACGAAGCTTGAGATCTTGACATACGATGAAGCTTGATCTTGAGACCTTTTGAAACTTGAAATTGAAGTACTTGTCTTGTATTACAACTTGAGTTTTGAGTACCAAAGTGAAGACTATTGTCTTGCCTTTAGATAAAGCTTTGAAACCTTGAACTTTGAAGTTTGAAGGAGTGAACTATGTACTTGAACTTGTATATCTCTTGATCTTGCATTTGAAGTTCTTGAGGTAAAGACCTTTAATCTTGTACATGAGATGCAATGTCTTAAACTTGTAAATGAGCTACATAAAACACAGATTTCAAGAGGTTTTAGCATTACAAAATTTGACAATAATAGGAACTAGAAAATATAGCACTTACAATCTCTCCCTTTGTCAAATTTGTGACAAAATACACTTCATTTAAAATAAACATAATATGTACAATAAAGAATCATGCATCAATTATCAATATAAACTAGTTACAACCTGCTTAAAGAATCATGTACCAGTTATTAACAGGTCAAAACAATTCGCATCTACTCCCCCAACAATACTCCCCCTTACTTACTCCCCCATACAAAAAATTGGATGGCTACCTATCCACAATCCACAATCCACATGCCACATATCATAAGGCATGAGGCAAGCACATTTCCATTAGTATTACATTCCGTATCTATATTGCATAAATCTCTAGTAAGCATATGTTTCTTAGTTTCAAATGGTTTTGCTACTAAAGTGCTGATGAAAATACCTTCATCATTGATAGGTAAATCCGTTAAGCTAGAGATAAAATGTCGATCTACATCAATTGGACCTTCTTTGGTTGAGATAGTGAATGTTAGATTTTCAGTAGAAAAATCAGTAATACAAGCATGCATAGCGGGGGTAGCCAGCCTAGAGACGGGCGAGGGTAAGACGCAATCTGCGTCCATCACGGTGAGGCCCACATAGCTTCTGTTTTTTGTAGGCAGACATGCAGTTAACTTCCATACCGAGTGGGTTAGACGGTTTGGATTGAGAGTGGATTAGGTGTCGGACGGGCTTCACCCTATATAGTTAGCCCTTGTTGTGGGGCCCACCTTGATGTATGTATTCTGTATCCATATCATTCATCCATTTTGTCATATCATATCAGAGCATGAGTCTAAAAATGAAGTAGATCTGAACCATAGAATAAGAAACAATGGTGAATGAACACCCACCATTAAAAACTTCCTAAGGCCTACCTTAATGTTTCCGTAAAGTTTACTTACCATCCAACCTTTTAATAAAGTCACCCAAACCTGGATGAACGGAAAAAATATATCAGATTGATCCAAAACTTTTTTAATCGACAACAAGTTTTTAACGGTCAATCACCACTTTTTCCTTTGGTATGGTCCACCAGATATTCGGATCTCGTTCATGTCCTGTTTCATGCCCTAAAATGATCTGAATAAAAAAATGGACGGTTTGGATATAGAATACATACATCAAGATGGGCTCCACAGTAAGAGAGACGCTGGGGCCAGGCCGCATACACGTATACATATGTAAAAATGTTTTGCCTAAACTACCGAGTAATAAAATCATTTTTCCTTGACTACCCTGAAATTGAAATTGCTACTCACGCACACGTGTAAGGAAATTGCTGCTCACGCACACGTGTAAGAAAAAGGTGATCAGCAAGCACTTTTGATTAGTTAACATAATGGTTGGACATTCCTGTGATTATGGGCCACTGTATTCTCATTTTTCCTGTTGATTTTGGACCGTTGTCTAATACCCTGAACGTCCATTCAATGACCACCAAGTGGATTTGACAGTTGTCTGATTGATCCCTCTCATTTTTTGCCTTTGGTGCGTCCACTAAGTGGCCCATGATTTGGACGGTTCAGATGGCCTACAGCTATCCCATGTGCACTATACACATGTACTGTCGATTCGTTGCTAGCGCTTGACCATCCGTAGCGAACTCTCAAAGTGCTCTAGCCCAGCGACTGTTCACCTAACGCCCTCTTCTAAGGACACTCACTTAAAGTAGTATCAGGCACTGCCATCGTGACACGTGTACAAAATCCATGCCGTTCATCAAGCAGATCCACCATCAATGTAACCTGGCCCAAAATTCAGGCCCTTCCACTTGTCAGGTTTGCCTCACACGTACGAACATTTAAAACCAACCAATAGTACACATTCGAGGTGCGAGCATGGCTCACACGATAAGGGTACTGATCTGAGAATGGATGTGGTCGCCTGATGAATTGTCAGGATATTTCACGCGTGTGTAGCTGGCATGTGGTCCCATTCTAATCCAATCCACGCCTGCATTTCTCTTAATTCAAAACTTTCCAGATTAGAGGATCCTGGCCCTTCAGTTGGTGCCCTACAACCATTTCCAAAACCTCGCAACGGTCAACATTCAATGGACAAAAAAACGCAAATATTAGACGGTTAGGATCTACCGATTTTAGATATTTCCTAATCCAAACCACAGTTATTACACATGGGATTATTTGATACTCGGGAAGGCGCTTGGCGCTTGATACTCAGGCACTCAGATATTGTACACGTCACATACATTAATCCAAATTAAAGCGAGTAAATTGTGTAACTCGCTGTCTTTCAAGTCATGGACCCAAAATCAGATTGATTGAATAGTCCTGATCTCTGATATGTGTAAACTTGTTTATTGAAATCGAAGATGAGTTTTCATTTTTAACCGTTCAATAAATGTCCACCCATCCAATAGTTAGATAATCAAAAAATGGTAAATTTTAGTTCATGATATATCTGAACAAAGACCCATAAATTGGACAGTTCAATTTGAATTATATGTATACAACATATGCAGTTTTAAGTAATTTCTAAGTGTATGTGTATCATCCATCAGACACTGCCAGAGTATCAAAGCTTTCCTCTTATTACAGGGGCTATTTTAGTCACTTAAGATAGGGTTACCTCTGTTGGAGCTTCATGGGGCTCACCAGTAATCTGTCTGCAGAATCCAAACCGTTCATATGGTGAGACTCCCCATGATGAGATTACATGCCAAAAATCATCCCTATCGATAACTCCGGTGGGACACAAGAGAGGAAGAAATGTAAAGTCATGCTGGTGGGACCCACCTGATGAATGGGTTAGATGGCACATAAACAACATCTGAAGTTTCTATCAGGTAAGCATCCCCTTCCCAATGGACACGGATTGCGTATTGTGGAACACAGCACCAATAGGCACTGTGTATACGTGGCAAAGCGCTGTGGGCCCCACATGATGTATGTATTTTATCCATGCCGTCCATCCATTTTTTCAGATAATTTTAATAAATAATCCCAAAAATGAAACGAATTCAAATCTCAGGTGGACCACACGACAAGAAACAGTGGAGATTGAACGCCCACCACTTAAAATTTCTTGGGGACCACATAAGTTTTGGATCAAGCTGATATTCGTATTTTCCCTTCATCCAGGTCTGTGTGACCTTATGAACAGGTTGGATGGAAAATAAATATCATGGTGGTGGGCCTTAAGAAGGCTTCAACTACAGGCATCATTGCCCACACTTCTTTCCACGGTGTGGTCCACTTAAAATTTGGATCTGGCTCATTTTTGGGCTCATACCACAAAATCATCTGAAAAAATGAATGGACGGTGTGGATAAAACACATAAATCATGGTGGAGCCCACATAGCTTTGCCACATACACACAATACGATCGTCGGCGCTGTGCTCTACAGTACGGAATCCAAGTCATATGTCCTCCATACTTCCTTTGGTGTGGCCCACCTGAGTTATGGATCAAGCTGGATTTGGGTCGTCATCAACATAAGGGGTGCATCTAATGAATAGGTCGGATGGCAGTGGTGGGCCCCACACAATTCAAAACGTACGGTAATCAACCCCCACCCCCCTCCCCAATTGGCCATAGGTCGTTTTGCGAGCAGCGATTTCTTGGTAGGTGGGCCCCTTATGTCGACGGTTCGAGTCTAACAAGAATCAAGTTGCCGCATGAATTCCTCCGTTCTTTTGCTTTTTCAGTTTTAAAATCTTTTTTTCTGGTGGTGGTCGGCGTACCTTTTGTTTCATGCTCTTTTTCTTCACCTTTTCTCTCTCTTCGTCGCTGCTGTCTCTCTCCTTCTCTCTCTACGGCTGTTTTGGTGCACGAGCGTGCCGTGCGTTTGATGTGAAGGATAGACGTGGGTGGGTTGTTATTCTCTCTCTTCCTTTTTAGCTTGTCTGTGTTTGCACTAAAATCATGAGAGAGATAGGTGGGGTTGGTTGTGATTTAAGACCAAATAATAATATTAAAAAAAACATTGGTACTCCATCAATGTACCATGATCAGTATATCTTCACATCGATTCCATACAAGTGGGTCACATGCAATCATCAAAATCATGGCCCACCCAAAATTGGAATTGATCAGAGGCTTCATTGGGTTTGGACGGATGAGATTTTTTATTTGATTATCTACTTATCGTCACCTTTATGATCAAACATTCATTTTGGATCTTGTCTACTGTAAATTTATGATAGGCCCATGTGTTGAACGGTTCTGATTTTTTCATATCCAAGCCTAATTTCACATGTACATCACGCATGTGTACAGGATTAGGTACTCCACCGGTGTATTGAATAACTCGTGAACGGAGTTGCCTATCCACCTCCTTTTCATGACGTGGTTTTCTAGCAATGAACAGTGCCATGTAGCTTTACCATTGCTAGTTTTTTGTGTGGGTGTGTCCCATTTGGGCCAGACTCAAGGAGCAATTCACGCAGATCCACACCGTCTAATTCACTGAACCAACGGTAGAGAAGATAACATTAACCATCTCTTCTTTTTTTCTTTTTTTTTTCATGGGAATTTGTACCCATCATATTAATGCTTTTTAACCATCCATCTCTCAGAACTGATTGGATGGTTATGATTTATTTGATAAGTGTGATTTTGGATATACTACCCATCCACAGTGGGACCCATAAATTGGTCTAATTGGATATCCGTACAACAGTTCCACATGTGAGTAGGATGAGTCACCTCCATTTTTTTTAAGTGGTGAAAAACTAACATAAGAGTCTTCGGTACAGTTTTTTAGAGAAGGACGTTCGTCTTTGATGTTTTTCCTGGCTTGAATGCAATGATAGATATTTTGATATGCAGTGGAAGTTACGGTTTTGTACGTGAGTGGATTGTATCTGCGTCCATTATGCTACTGTGCATGGGTGCGTAGTACATACACACCTTTTCTGTGTATGCACGGATGTTGCATTGACTATGTTTAGTACTCTGAATTTAGAGCTTTACACACTTTCAACTGGAGTGGAGCTTGTCACAACCTGGCTCGGCTCGGCTCCCTAACTCAAATTTGGCTCGGTTTAGTCCTCCAGCTCCGCCGGGTTCAGTCAGCAACTCGGCCAATTTGAGCCCAATTCAAGCATGTGCGACATTTTTTCAAACACCGTACTTTTTTAATATTTTACCTAATGCAAAATAGTAACATCTATTTATGAATATTTCATCAAGCACTCAACGACTAACATCAAAATTAAGATATGGTGATAATTTTATAATGTAAAGTTTTTTTGTAGTGATTTATTTCGTATACATTCATTCCTTGCCACCAATTGATCCTAAAGAAAATGCATGCACTTGAAACAACACTTGGTTGTGTTATTCAACAAACACTCAACAAGCAGTGTTAATATCAAAACAATCAAGTCACCGAACTGATTTGATCCGAGTCGATTCGAGTTGAGGTTCAATTTGAGACGAGTTAAGCTTGGGCAAGCTTGAACTTGACTGGAAATATTTTCGAGCTCCATAAACCTGCTTTGCTCGGTATGAATCTAATTTCAAGCCAAGGCGAGTCTAGCTTTTCCAAGTCGAGTAAAGCGAGCTAACCAAGCTAACTCGACTCATGTACAGCTCTAAACTCAAACTCCGATCATTTATATATACTTATGTATGCTTATTTAATGTGCTCATTTGGGCACTCCATAACTTGAACTGGTTTGATTGCAAAATAAAAAATTCAGTCATGATTGTGTATGTTTGAAAGTTCAGTTTCAGCGACTGACAATGGAATTTGCACGTCCCAAATCTCAATTGGGATGAAAACAGAAAAACCCAATTGCAATTTGGGCTCAAAACTTGGTGACTCAACTTGAAGCTTGTTTGAGTTAACTCCATGGCTCGCTCATGGATGTGACTCGGTCTTGAACCATCATGACTCCATGGTTTGACACGCTGACTCGGTTAACATGGTTTTGCTATTTTATATTCTTTAACAGTCTAAAACTATTTTAAGAAAAATGCAGTAGTGTGTAGGGAAATATTCCATGCACGTAGTTGCATTTGGACTCATTGGCATTCACATCAACTATATAGGACATTCATTACATCCATTATAGTTTTCTTTTATAACCATTCAAAGATCTTAGCAATCGTCCTAAACATCAATGACTTGACGCTTCTTCTATCAACGATTCTTGTCCATCCATTTTTGTTTGCCACTAATGACTTGTTTGGATGCTAGTAATTGCAATACATCAGCATTCAAATTACATGGTAAATAGAATTAATATGAATTAGAATATACAGATGTGCTTAGACGCTTATACTTAGAATATATTGAACTTCAAATTTTGTGTTTGGATGCCTGCAATTGGGATGCATTAAGTAAATCAATTTTCAAATTAATATACATAACAATTGACATAATAATTATAATAAATCTATTGAAATATATATATTTTTATCAAAAACTGGAAAACTCTTAGCTTGGATTGGCTATAAAAGCTAGCCCACTTTTAAAAAAATGACCTTCTTATCATTTGCATTGGATTCTTAACCTTTTGAGAGGGTTCTAATTCACGTGATTTTGTTGCTTTTCATTTCACATTGATTCCGGACATGTTACCATCAACCAAACGAACTTTTTACCCATTTGCATCCATTACCACTAATTACAGCCGTAGAATGATTTAGATAATCTGATCAATACATTGTAGCCTGTGCATACTTAACTGGACCTTAATTTTGGACTGTATATATGTGATGTGGTTGTCAATGAGTCCACATGCAACATGTGCATGAGAATCTCTCTTGTACTTATAATTATTTTAAATGTATTTCATTTATTTGGGTGCGTTTGGTTGCAAAAAATATCATGAAATTCCATGGGCCTCTTTGCTGTTCTTGGGCCTAAGTGGGCCCATGGGCTGATACCAAGGCCACAAGGGGCTGTGCTGGGCTAATCCAGATTCAGCTTGATGGACTAATCACACAACATTAGAATGACTGAACTACCTCAGGAAAGGAAACCACGTGATGCGCGTGCCATTGATTGCATGTGCAGTCTGCCCAATTTTTAGGATGTGCCAACGCCCAGAAGCTATCTGGGGCCAACAGATATTACCGTACAAATCTACTCCGTCCATCAGTTTCTCAAGATCACAATAGGGCAGGGATCCAAAAATCAAGCATAAAAAAAACTCAGGTGGACCACACCAACCGAAATAGTGATGACAGAACACTCACCAGTGAAAACTGTGGGCCGACGGAATTTTTAGATCAGCAATATATCTGTTTCTACAGTTTGTGGGAGTGGTAAGAACCTTGGAACAGATTGGATGGGATATATTCAACATGGTCGAGTCTAGGAAGGTTTCAACGGTGCACGTTTCAATTCTCACTCTTTCTTGTCATGTGGCCCACCTGAGTTTTGGGTCTGCCTAATTTTTAGAATTCTGCACTATTGTGAGCTTGAGAAACCGATGGACGGAGAGATTTGTCATAGCCATCTCTGGAGGCCCCATATAGCTTTCAACCACATGAACTTTCAGTCCCAATTTTTACCGTTTATATTCCAAAATGTCCCACCCAAGTTATATCATTTAATTACCAAAAATGCGCCTATCTATACATTACTAAATTCCAACAATTCCAACACGCTTGATTCCATTTCTATCCGATGCGTCTTAATCATATATGTACTATTACTATACAACCATCCACCGACGAAAAAACATGGACAAACTTCTTTATGGACTGTTTGGATGGTGCCCAAATTGCAATTACTATCATTTCAGGTCCAACTTCAAAGGTGTGGAATTTGCATATAGGGGTTTGATTGTCATTATGGGTAAAAATTATGCCACCCCACAATATGGTATTTTCCCTTTTAATGAATTGCAATCCAGTTAAATTGAGCATCCAAACACAGCCTTTTCAATTTCAAGTTTTTATGTTGATTATGGAATGTTAAGAAAGTTCCTAGGAAGCTTATTTCCTTCCATGGAGGACGTGTTTGGATGTTCAATGGAATTGAATTGCTGTAACTCAATTCAACAAACGGTAAACAATGACCAAAGCCTGGCAGCACCCAAATCGCAGAATTGTAATTAGCATCATTTGAAGCCTGTCTTCAAAGTAATGGAATTTCCAATTAAGGGCAAGGCTGTCATTATGGGTTAAATGTGGCCTTTGTTAGAGCTGGGCATGGGACGACTTAGACTCGGCTAACTCAACTCGTTTGATTCGTTCAAACCCAAACCTAACCCAATGGGTGAGTCGGTCTGAACCAAGTAGGCTTCGCCCAATCCGAACTCAAACTGAATTGAGTCCGAGTTATCCAGTAACTTGACCAAAATGAGTTTCCACCATTCCATCAGCTTTCCAGATAGAGGCGAGATTGTCAACTCGGGTTTGGGTGTGTGTGTGTGTATATATATATATATATATATATATATATATATATATATATATATATATATATATATGGGAAAAGGTACTATGCGCTCGACCTCACGGTAAGCTCCCGTGAGGCCGAGCTGTGTGGGCCCCACTGTGATGTGTGTCGGCCATCAACACTGTGCATTTGATGGGTCCCCCCTAAATTATGGGATACGGAACTCAGGTGGGCCATACCATCTAAAACCATGTGAAGACATGCCAAAAACATATAAAAGCACTTGGTGGGGCCCACTTGAGTTTTGAATGTTGTTGAAACTTGGTCTGAACCCTCATCCAAGTGGGACACACATAATGGATGGGCTGGATTTGCAAACCACATCTCGGTGGGCCCAAAAAATGATTATGAATGTTTTAATGGTGCACAGCTCCTCCCCACTTTTGTATGTGGTGTGGCCCACACAAGTCACAGATTGACTTGATTTTCGAGACCTAGGCCCATGATGGAATGGTGCATCTGACTGATGGGGTACATGTTCGAAACGCATCACGGTGGGGCCCACACAACTCGACCTCATGGGATGGTCTTGTGAGGTTGAGCGCATAGTACCTTTTCCCTATATATATATATATATATATATATATATATATATATATATATATATATATATATATATACATGGAAACACTCACCTGCGAACCAGTTCGTACGTACTACATGCGAACTTTTTTGAGAACCCATCATACGTGATGTGGATTCAAAATCTGAACCGTTCATGTGAAGCAGCACCTCGTGAAACCACCCAGGACCAAGTTTTACTTTGATCTAAAACATTGATGGGCCATGAAAAATGAAAACAGTTTCCTCCTTTGATTTGCATTTTTCTTTGCTATGGCCCACCAGAATTTTAGATTAGGGTGAAAATTTGTCACATGGGGTTTCATGGGATTCCGCATCACATGAACCGTTCATATTAGACACCCATGACACGTGTGTAAAGGTGCGCACGTGCGTAGGTGCGCAGGGGAGCATGACTCTCTCTCTCTCTCTCTCTCTCTCTCTCTCTCTCTCTCTCTCTCTCTCTCTCTCTATATATATATATATATATATATATATATATATATATATATATATAACCTAATTTCTAACTATCTCTAACCATACCTACCGCACCCGACCCTAACCCGATACTAAACTCTCTCTCCCTCCCTCATGCTCCTCTTCCAAGCCCGGCAACCACCTACCACCACCACCACCCTCTCTCTCTCTCTCTCTCTCTCTCTCTCTCTCTCTCTCTCTCTCTCAATCCGACTCAGTGCCAACTCGACCCAACTCCGTCCAGATCAGTCTAGGTCAGACCCGGACTTGGATCAGGTCAAGCATGTTGGACTCAATAGTCCATATCAGTCCAGGTCAGACCCGGACTCGGATCGGGTCAAGCATGTTGGACTCGGTAGTCCATATCAGTCTAGGTCAGACCCGGACTCAGATCGGGTCAAGCATGCTGAACTTAGTACCGAGTCGAATCGAGTTCGAGACAGGCCTATTTCAAAATCGGATCAAGTCGAGTCAGCCTTAACTCGGTCCGACTCGACTCAATGGCCAGCTCTAGCCTTTATCCCTACAATGAATTGCAATTCAGTTCAATTGAGCATCCAAACGTGCCCTTTTGAATGCCAAGTTGGTACAGCGATTGATGGAATGTTAAAGAAAGTCTAGAAAGCTTCCTTCCTTTCACAAAGGTGGGAAAACTCACCTACCCAAGTTGATTATTTTCTAATCAGTGCTTTGCTTTCTTTCTTCCACCTTTCTAGCAAGGAAAAGGAGATTCCTTCATATGATTTGATACTGATTAAGTTACATTGTAGTAGACCAAAAAAAGCTGAGGTGGGCCACTACAAGGTTGGGGGGGGGACCAAATTTTTAGGGTTAATAGCCAAACTTGGTGAGGCTAGACTTCTTGCATGTGCCACTCATGTACGGTTATTGGGACCATATCTCTAAAATTATACTCATTAATAAATCCTAACCGTCCAATTGGTGGCCACTGAATGGATGGTTGTAATTAAAATAGTTAGTGGTCTAAACTCCAAGGGCAAAATCAGAGGGTTAATATTAGTAGTGTGATGTTTTGGTATGCACCATCCACAATTGGGTTGATGATTTGGACGGTTCAAGAATCACCACCGTTCTTAGGGCGTGTTTGGATTGCCATTCTTATGGAGTGTTTGGATTCCTGGATGGTAATCTACTGAAATTGGGTGTAAAGAATCCTGATAAGCAGGCGTTTGGATTAGACAGAAAGCACCTTCTTTATGGAGGCTTCCTGACGCTTACAAGCATTTGGATTGGGAGAGAATAGTGAGATATCCAAACACGCCCTAAATGGAACTATGGTGGGAATCTAATCCTCTTATGATCTCATACTAGGGCTGTAATCTGTCGGGTCCTAGAGTAGCTTTACATGGGTGATTGGGTTCACGTCCTACCAGGCAGGCTCATATCTCATCGGGTTTGGTACACATCAAGTCTTTTGGACTTTGGTTTTGTGTCAATAGGGGTCAAATAAGGGCATTTACCTTTACAGGACCACCCCATGGATGGATTAGATGTCGCACGTGTGCCCCTTTGATAAATGAGTGGTGTGTAAATAGGCTATCTAGCATACATGTGGCTAGAGCTGGGCATCCAGTCCAGTCGGACTGAGTTAGGGCTGACCTAAGCTTGACCCGAACTCGACCTGACTCAGTACCAAGTCCAACATACCTGACCCAATCCAAGTCTAGATCTGGCAAGACTAATCCGGACGAAGTCCAACCCAGTCACAAGTACCAAGTAGGGTGAAGCCGGCACCCAGTCAGGTTGGGTGGAGCAGGTATCCACGGGGTGAAATCACAATTCAAAACCAAGATTCACTTGCCAGAATTGCAGCCTCTCCATGAGTTAAACTTCGGATCAAGTCCGGTCAGTACTGATTCGGATTTCAAGTTGAGTCGAGTTGAGTTACCGGGTGACTTAAACTCAACTCGATTTGAGTTCGGATTCGACAAAGTCGACTCGATTCGAATCGACTCACCCACTCAGTTCAAATCGAGTCAAATCAAAACGAGTCGGACGAGTCAAGTTTGCCAAGCTGAGTCATCCTTTGCCCAACTCTAAATGTGGCCTAGCCATGTAATTTCACCGAACTTCATCCTAATCATGAATGGATCACTCAGTTCAGGTCCATAAGCAATGACAACTACCCACTGAAGACTTTCTTTCGCTATGTCTCTCATGAGCCATGGATTATGTGTGTGTGTGTGTGTGTGTGTGTGTGTGTGTGGTTTTATGCGGTCAACCTCATGGGAATTTCCCATGAGGTCAAATTGTGTGGGCCCCACCGTGATTTTTGTCAAACATCAACACCGTGCATTTGATGGATCCCCTTTAAATTATGGGATATCCCAAAAATCAACCGTACACAGAACTCAGGTAGGCCATACCATCTAAAATCATGTGAAGACATGCCTAAAACATATATAAAAAAAAACTTGGTGGGGCCCACCTGAAATTTGGATGCGTCTAAAACTTGGTCTGACCCCTCATCCAAGTGGGACACACATAATGGATGGGCTGGATTTGTGAACCACATCCCGGTGGGCCCAACAAATGATTATAAATGTTTTAATGGGAGGGTAACCCCTCTCAACTTTTGTATGTGGTGTGGCCCACACAAGTCATGGATTGACTTGGATTTTTAGCCCGCGGCCCACCATGGAATGGTGCATCTAACCGATGGGGTAGATGTTCGACATGCATCATGGTGAACCCACATAGCTCGACCTTATATATGTGCACCTACGCACATGCGCACCTTTGCACACATGCCATGGGCGTCTAATCCGAACAGTCCATGTGATGTAGCATCCCATGAAATCCAACGGACCAATTTTCACCTTGATGTAAAACTCCGATGGGCTATAGCAAAGAGAGATGCAATTCAAAGGAGGAAACTATTTTCTTTTTCCATAGCCTGCCAACATTTTAGATCAAAGTAAAAGTTGGGCCATAAGGGTTTCATGGGGTGCTGCATCACGTGGACGGTTTAGGTTTTGGACTTACGTCCCATATGATGAGTTTTCAAAAAGTTCACACGAGTTCCATGTGAACCGGTGAGAAGCTAAGCATTTGGGTGTGTATATATATATATAAGCATGTGTTCGTGCTCACTTGTGTACCTTAGGTGCGCACCTTCACACACGTGTCATGGGGGGCATGAAATTTGAATCGTTCATGTGATGCGGCATGTCATGAAACCCTCAGCCCAACTTTCATCCAAATCCAAAAGTCTTGTGGGCCATAACAAAGATAGGCAAGTCAAGGTAGGAAACTAATTCCTTCTTCTATAGCCCACCAATGTTTTGGACCAAGGTAAAGGTTATGCCCAAGAATTTTCACGAGGTATTGCGTCATGTGGGCCGTTTAGTTTTTGTGCTCATATCATATTAGATGAGTTCTAAAAAGTCCTCACGAGAACTCGTGAGAATCAGTGTGCGCATGTGAGCATTTCACACTATATATATATATATATATATATATATATATATATATATATATATATATATATATATATATATAGATGCTCACCTACACACCTTTACACACATGTCATGGGTATAAAATTTGAACGGTCTATTTCATGCGAAATTGGATTGCGTTCTGAGTAACTTGGTACACTTTTATCGTACTGAGTAAACTCAGTTGGGCACACTGTGAATTTATGTGGTTTATCCACACCGTCCATACATTTTTACTTCTAATTTTAGGGGTTGATCCCAAAATTGAAATAAATCCAAAGCTCAAGTGGACCATTACACAGGAAACAGTGTGGAATAATGATTTCCACCGTTGAAACCTTCCTAGGGTCTAAAATAATTTTTATTCGTCATCCAACCTGTTCATAAGATCACAAAGACATGGATGAAGAGAAACCACAAACATCAGCTTGATCCAAAACTTCTTTGGCCTCCAAAAATTTTTCAATGGTAGAGGTTCAATCAAACTGTTTCGTGTGGTGTGGTCCACTTGAGACTTTAATTTGCTTCATTTTTGGTATCAAGACTTAAAATTATCTGTTAACATGGATTAACGGAGTGGATAAAATAAATAAATAACAGTAGACCCCACAAAGTTTACCTAGTACGCTAAGGGTACTGAGTTACTCAGTACGCAATCCGCTTCCATTTGATGTGGCATCTCATGAAACCCTTGGGGCTTAACTTTTAGCTTAATCCTAAAGTCTGATAGGTCGTAACAAAGAAAGAGGCAAATCAAAGGGGATAATTGTTTCCTTTTGTCATAGCCCACTAGAGTTTTAGATGAGGCTGAAAGTTGAACCTTGGGAGTCTCATGGGGTGTTGCCTCACATGACCTTTCAAATTTTGGACTCACATGTTCATATTTTGGGTTCACATCGTGTATCAAAAAGTGTGCATGAGTTTTCGTATCCCAGGTGCATTTCACTATATATATATATATATATATATATATATTAATGCTCACCTTTGCACTTTTTTACTAAGCACCTTTGCACATGTATCATGAGCACAGAATCTGAACGCTTCATGTGACGCGACATCCCTTGAAACTTTATGAGCCCAATTTCTAGCCTGATCCAAAAATCTAGTGGGCCATAGTAAAGAGAAATGCAATTCAAGGGAGAAAATTGTTTCGCTTTTTTTCATAGCTCACTAGATTTTTGTATCGGACTGAAAGTTGGGCTTATGAGGTTTCAAGGGGTGCGGCATCGGACCGTTTAGATTTCATGCCTTTGACATGCTCATGGTTGCTCAAGTAAGAAGGTGTGTACCATTTAATTTCCACACACACACACACACACACATATAGAGAGAGAGAGAGAGAGAGAGAGAGAGAGAGAGAGAGAGACGCGCTCACATGGAAACCGGTTCACGTGGGAACTGGTGAGTACTTTTTTGGCACTTGATGTGGGCACAAAATGAGGTGAAATTCCCAAGGCCTAAAAGTTGGCCTTATCTAAAAATTAGGTGGGTCATAACAACATGATAGAAAGAACTAATTCCTATTTAGAGCATATCTCTCTCTCTCTCTCTCTCTCTCTCTCTCAAATACAGGAAAAGGTAGTATAATGTCAACCTCATAGGAGCTTCCCATGAGGTCGAGCTTTATGGGTCCCACCATGATGTGTGATGAACATCCATCCTATAAATTATATGCATCTTTTCATGGTCAGCCATAGGCCTAAAAATCAGGCCAATTCATGAGTTAGGAGGGCCACACCATAGATAACGGTTGAGAGTGAATACTTAGCCCATTAAAACCTTCCTAATTATATATAAGGCTCAATGAGATGTGGTTTGGGCATCAGCCATCCATTGTGTGTATACCACTTGAAGAAGGGCCCCACCAAATTTTAGGACATTTCAAAACTCAGTTGGACCTCACCAAGTGCTTTGAGATGTTTAAAGCATGATTTTTCACAGTTTTAGATGGTGTGGCCCACCTTAGTTTCAGATACCACTAATTTTCTTTCCATCCCATAGCCTAGAGAGAGCCTACCAAACGCACGACGTGGATGTCCATCACAAATCACAGCGGGGCCCACAAAGCTCGACCTCATAGACTCATAGTACCATTTCCATGTATAGATAGACAATTTTAAACTGTCCAAGACAGCCGACCGGACTTCTAAATGGGTCCCAAATGGTGGACCCGAAACTGGCCTGATTTCTAGAAGGTTGAAAAAATATTTCTATCCATTAGGAATTTTATGGTATTACAGGATATAATCAGGAATGCTCAGGTTCGTTTTGTGCAAGTGGATTCCATGGTTGATTGATCCAGACCATTGATACCATATATGCCTGGAAAACTCCTGAGTATCAGATCCTTGCCATCCAATCTTTGTCCTTATCAGTTGAATGTGGACCGTCGCGATATTTCTTCTTTTCAACATACTGGGGACCACCAAGATGAGCGGTTATGATTATCACTTTGAAGGATTTTTGAGACATGGATCATCTATAGTGGGGCCCATCATGCAGACTGTCTGCACATCCACTATTAGAAGATCATTCGATTCCCTTGCTTTTGGACTGTCTGGTAAAAAGATGTGAAGACCCATGTGTTTTGAGTCTCTTTTACATAGTGCCCACTTATCTTCAGTTACTTTCATTTTGTAACGCTTGCAAGCTTATGCACTACGACTGTCATGTTGTGGACCCCACTTCGTACAGAGGATGGACATGGTTGGAAATCACTTATATTGGAAGATTCTAACCTTCCGGCCTTTCACATGAATGTGGACTCTCTGTATTTTTCTATCAATCATCTATAACCTAGGCCATCGTATCAAATGGCTGGGATCATCTACCCTAAGAGATATCCAGTGCACACCCTATCCACAGTGGGGACTATCAGATCAACGGTTTGGGTCACCAAGCTGTGGGCCCCACAAGTTCAGTATCTTGCACTTGCCTTATTATAAACATGTAACCCATATAATATGAAAGGAAATGAGAAGGAGCACGAATCCATGCCATCCATCTGTTTTTCCAGCTTAGTTTAGGGCGTGGTCCCAAGAATAAAGCAGATATAAATTTAAGTTGGACCACACAATTATAAAATGTGATCATTAAATGTTGAATATTAAAAAATTCCTAAGGTCCACCGTAATGTTACTGATCATCTAACCTGTTTAAAAGGTCACGTAGACTTGGAAGAAAGGAAAAAAATAAAATCAGATTGATCCAAAACTTTTGTGCCCCCAAAAGGTTTTTAATGGTCAATAATCATTGTTTCTTGTGGTATGGTCCACCTGAAATTTGTATCCTCTTCATTTTTTGGATCATATTCTAAAATAAGCTGAAAAAAAGATGGACAGCATAGATAGATATAGGATGCATTAGTCAAGGTGGGCCCTAGTGTCAGGGTCACACTCACATTACAATTTTTGGGGAGGCAGCCAAGTTACCTCCGCGAGAAGGGTTTTAAGCCCATGGATATAGAACATCTTGGATGTAGAATAGGCATCAATCAACATTTATTGTGAAAAGATGAAGAAAAATGATGGATAGAATTGTCTAATATGTCTATTTTAGCACTAAATGCCATCAATGGTTAGCATCAGTATAAGGACAAATCTAATTGAGACATTGTCGCGCCTCATATACTGACAGAGAAAATTTTATCATGGTTTGATTTTTCTTATGCTAATATACCATCAAAAGAGGCCTACTTCTTACAATATTTTTTTTTTAGTACTCATATCTTCTTAATATTATACCCTACTTCCCTCTTTACATGCATTACACATATGAGCTTTTCTCATATATAATAGGTTACTCTTCATTGAGTTGATTTACGTTATCTCTAGCATAAATGATGGAAGTAAGTTGTGGACATTTTTCAACCTGCAATTAGTTTTCACGGACCAGGGGTTCTTGAATATCCTAAAGACACAATAAAACATTTTAATGAAATCGGATTGCGTAGTGAGTTACTCAATAAGCTATCATACTGAGTAAACTCAGTTGGGCCCACCTTGAATGTATATGGTCTATACACGCCTTCCATCCGTTTTTCCATATAATTTTAGGGGTTGAGCCCAAATTTAAAGTATATACAAAGATCAAGTGGATCATACCACAGGAAATAGTGAGGCTAATGATTTCCACCGTTGAAACATTTCTAGGCCCCACAATGATGTTTATTTGTCATCCAACCTTTCCATAAGATCATACAGACATGGATGAATGGAAAACACGAATATAAACTTGATCCAAAACTTTGCATGGCCTCCAAGAAATTTTCAATGTTAGACGTTCAATTCAACTGTTTCCGGTGGTTTGGTCCATTTGAACATTGTATATGCTTCATTTTTGGGCTCAAGCACTAAAATTATCTGGGAAAATGGATGGACGGAGCGGATAAAATACATAAATCATGGTGGACCTCACATATTTTACTCAGTACGCTAAGCGTAGTGAGTTACTCACTATGCAATCCGCTTCCCATTTTAATTAGTGTCCGATGTATTTTAGGAAGTTGAAAATGTGGTTAAAATTTCAATCACTTATATTTTACCTCAATAGCTTAATTTTTCTTCTCAAAACTAGCGTAATGTTTTTCTCCCCTTCCCTTTTCCTCTCTCTCTTTACTTGAATCACACATGCCACACCCTTGTAAAGAATAATAAAATTGGCAAGGAGTGGGGATGACCGTCCGTACAATCAAAGGGTTAAAGGATCCCCATGTATAGATTTTAAGTTATCCCCATCCAAGACGAGTCCCATCACATTAATGTTTGGATCATAGATAGATAATTTCAAATCCAAATTCCAGTACCTTCTCATCTGTTCTGATGTGACACCCATCACACCGTACATGTCGGCCTCAGCCGAATCAATCCAGACCGTCCAAAACATATTCCTAACCTTGGGATAGTGATGGTCTCACAAAAAATTCCACACCTCTTTGACAATGTAGGTCTACAAAACACCTTTCACATCACTTAACATATAATCAAAACAAATAAAATAGTATAAACGTCAAAAGTAGGAATCAAAATGCTGGATTTTATATTGAAATTAGTTGAGTGCTAGCTAGACATGTTTGGAAGGAACTTCTCCCTTTCACAAGGTAGAAAAATTCAACGACAGAACTCAATATATTCCTATTTTTTCTTGCATGGATGTCTCAGTCCCATCAATTTTATATCAGACAATTAGTCAATGTGATTTGATGGGCAGGAATGGATGTAGAACATGGGTTAGGCACTGGAAGATTGAGATCATGGTTCAAAATATCATTTGGACGTATTGTAATGCAATTTATCACGTTACTCCATGAATTTATCCTAACATGTCCGCTATTATCAAAATTGGTCCTATATTGAATTCCAAATTTAGGGCTTGTTTGGATGCTTGAAATTGAAATATATTGGAATTCAAATCCAATAGTAAATGAAATTCATGTCAATTGGAATCTTCAATTGTGTTTTGGACATCTATAGTTAGAAAATACTGGAATCCAAAATTTGTGTTTGGACTCTTTTAAAGTAAATCAGTTTCATATTTAGTATATATGACATTTCTCATAATAATTGTAATAGGATTATTGAAATATATACTTTAGCCCAAAAAAATTATATGCTAAAAATAAATACTTTTATTTTTTTGGTTTTTCCAAAATATTTTAAAACACTCATAAATCAATCCAATACTTTTTAATGAAATATTGAATTTATAATCTTTTCAAAATTAAATCTTTTACCTTTTCTCGAATAAAGTAAATTAGGATTCCATGGAAATCAATGTCCAGTCCAGATTCTGTGTTCCCAAACAGCTAAAATTTATCTCCGGAGGAATGTATCACAAAGCATTATGATAGAATGCATTTGTTTAATGGAATGCATTAATGATCCAAACCGTTAAAAGCTAGTCTTTTTTGAAACATTCCCAAGTCAATAATTTTTATCGTGTCGTCGTATGAACTTACCACCGCACATTAACCATGGTTGGGAGAGCTTAGATAAGTAGTTCTGGTCAAAATAAGTGGGCACTTTCTTTTTCTTTTCTTGTTTTTTAAGGAGTCCAATCTACAATGGCTCAAGCACTTTCTTCATAGTCACTTTAGAAGTCTTTAAGTCTCTATATGTCTGGAAAAAAAAGGTATTAGATAATGATAGCGTTGTGCTTCACATGTCTGATAATTGATATCAGTCCTTTGTCATGAGTCCAAATTTAGACGAGTAGGCTGCGTTTGGATGTTTGATTTGATTGAATTGCCATAAAGTGATTTTAAGATAGTAAATGGCCAAAAGAAGGGCAGGCCCACTCCATTCAAAGTGAGAGGCTAACCTCCAAATTTCGAGTCCAACTTGAAAACACATGGAATTGCATTTAGGTGTTTGGTTGTAATTGTCTATTGAAGTGGTGCCATCCCCAAATGTAGCCTTTTCATCTGTAATTTTGGACTTAGACCCAAGACAGTGGTTCTAATTTAAGATCTATAACCATATCGGTCCAATGACGATCTGATCAAGACAGCCCACTTGCACTGCTACCCTCTAATGTTTGACCAAGCACATGGAGGTTCAGTCACTTTGTAAGAGATATACAAGGAAATGCAGGTTATGTTGATGTGGCAACCCGGCTTATCAGGTCCGACATCGATCTGGGTCCTTGATAAACCGATTAGTAACCGGGTCAGATTTGGCTCGACTTTGATCAGCCTATCTCTAACTTGTTTATACCTTTAGGGCATTAATAAGAAGGATCCACTCCCAAACCTAGATATGCCCTTTTTTCTATGGGAACCATGTCCAACTCATTTACAGCCTTACATGCATTGTAGGCCATGGACAAATTGAAATTAGCCTAATCATGGGCCCTTTCCCTGCACTACATGGTATGCAGTGTGCTCTTGCCTCTAATGTGTGGTTGATGCACTCCAATTTAATCACAATAGGTTACAATAGACAGCTTAAATACACCAACTTTAAAATAGTGTATCTTCTTGAATGCAATCTCCAACTTTGCTGATTCAAAAGTTAAAATGAAACTTGATTAGTCTTGTTTCAAAGACATAAAGAAAAAATAAAAACCAGACCTAGAGTATGGGTCATTTTAGGACATTTTGAAACTGTGTAAAAAATCATTAGACAGCTAGTATTTCAAGAAATTTAATAATTTTTTTGGAATTTAGATTGCAATGAAATTTTGTGAGATGAAAGTAGACTTAACGATGAATTATTAGAAAAATTAAAAAAATAATTCATTAACTAGAAGTACTAAAAACATCGCAAATAATAGATTTATTAAAATTGAATATTTCTACGACCATCAGTTGCTGATGAACTGAAAATCACTATGCCAATATGAGTTGAAATCACTCACTACCAAATAGGAATCACCCAACTCTCTTTTTAACCGAAAATTTGTAGAAAATAATTTTTTAATTCAAAAAATTTTTCTTTTCTCATTGCAAATACGTCATTATATATACCAATTACAACCACCTCTTATAAATACATAAATAACAATTATGGATTCCCAATGCATTTAAAGACAAAATAAAACAAGTTTCAAAAATAAAAAATTCCAAGATTACTTAAAATTCAAAATTTTCCCTTTTCTATATGCAACATGGTCCCAAAGTCACGCATTATGAAATCACTTGGGCTAGAAATTATGGGCTAGATTTCGTGACCTATGCCTGGTTCATGGGCTAGGCTTTTCTTCTGAATTGGGCCTGCATCAATGGTAAACTAAGATAAGATCATGTGGATCATATATAAATTGAAATTATAATTTATGCATGAAATGATGAATATTATTACTGCCATATATTACATTACATATGAGAGAGAGAGAGAGAGAGAGAGAGAGAGAGAGAGTAGGTGTGAGGTACACGTCTGATGTCCTCAAAGTTGGAAATCCCATCTAATGTCCTTTAAATCCCAAGACTATCGACTCTCTATGGACTATTTTGTGGGAAAAATTATCCATTGCTATTCACATTTTATACAGTAGAGATGTATGATGTTGCATAAATCAATAATAGATGTACGCATGCTTCTGTTGCATAAATCAAAATATAAATTCATAGACTCTGAAAATAGACTTACATTACAACTTAGTCTACACTCGGGCATAGAACCATAATTTTAGATCGGTAAAACTAACAATCTGGATCACAAACGACCCGGAATGAAGATTGTCCGATTACCAAAGGTAGAGGAGTTGGCGATTTAGATAATATCAGTAAAATTTGCATGTAGAAATTAAGATTTACTAAGCTCCAAAACACCCAACATGTAACTGGATTGGCCAGGTCTGGTCCATCATTCTTCAGGCCAGGTTTGGGCTGATGGAGGGCCATGGTTTGCATGCAGGCCTGAGCTTCAGGTCTAATCAGTAATTGGGCTGTACCTGGCCTTGCATCTGCTTAATTGCTTTACATACCGGCCCAGCCCAAACTCAATGAAAATTGTCTTTGGCTAAAGGTTGGCCTGGCTCTGCCTAGGGTAGTTTACATGAAGCCCAATCTTAAGATGGGGCTTAAAATAGATCCTTCGGACAAGCTGCAGTTCAGTCAAATGGCAACCTTAACATGCCTCCCTCGACCATCCCCAGCCACGACATTGCAGCAATTGCTTCTAGCCATGTGCTTGACCTGGCCCAAACGTCGCACCACTCGAATATTCATGTAGCCCAATGATGCAGGGAAGGACATGTAAAGGTATAGCACTGTCTTCTTTGGGGGGATAACTATTCCAAATCCATGGAACTTTTCTGGACTCCTCACAGCGATACATCAAATCCACGAGAAGAGAGAAAATAGAAAATATTTCTAATAAAATTTGTAATAATTTGATTGATCGATAATTGTTTAAAATGTATGTCTGTTACACCACTAATATAGGGGAAAAAAAAAAAATCCAAAATTCGTAATTATCAAAAATATCAAAATTCTAACCCTAATAAAAATCCTAATTCTAATAACTCTTCTAAAACCTAATTTCTAAAAATAAAAATTTCAAATAAACTTTTGTTTTGAAGAGTCCTGTCATGATTAAAAGTTACTTCTAAAAAGAAAAAATCTAAAACTCTTAAAATTAAGAAAATATTACAAAAATCGAAATTACTAAAAATAGTAATTTTCCCTTAAATTTTCGTCGTTTTTGAGCTAAAAGCACGCATTTTCTAGAAAAATGGACAGATGCGACCCGGATGGCCCGTTACAGTAAAGATTGATAGGTTGTGCGTCCCGTAACAACACCCAGATCAAAAGTTACTATCAATTTACGAACTACCTTCTTTTGGTCCAATCATGCTAGGAATGTAACTGTGCTACGTCCTACATCACCCATCCATGAATGAAAAATAACAGAGGCTACAAAAATTTTCAAGCATCGAACGAGTTAGCCGATGAAAATTTTCAAGCATCAAACATGAGTCAGCCGATGAGCGATGAGCGAAAGACGTGAATCATCAAAGCTTCTGCATTTACCAAAAATAAAACCAACCAAACATAGCATTTCCTCTGTTTCTTATGGTACATCAAAACTGGGCCAACACCATCATCACCATCATAACAAAAAAATGAAAAACATCTTATCCTTTCTCCACCTGTTAAAACTCCCTGCATTGATCCCATGTTATAACCTGAAGATGTCAGCAGTGCTTACTTCTCTTCCTACTACCCTACTGTGCAAGGAATTAACCCACTTTGAATTCATGTCGGCGTAGGCTCATCCGAGTCTAACTCAGTTCTGCCAAGTATGAACCGAGTCACTGGAAATTGGACAAGTCATAACGGTTTTGTCCCCACAACAAGTCGCATTCCTAAATCAGAGTTTTAAACCCTTGCTATTAAGAGACTGAATGCCTCCTGTTTCTAGAGGGAGTGCTCTTCATCTCCTCTGGGTTGGCCGAACTCGATCCCGGGCTCTCAGACGTATCAGAGCTGCTGTTCTCGCCCTGCCCACTTTTGCTCGACCACAGCTTGCTCAAGATCTTCTTTGACCTGAAGATTCCGCCTTTCATTTTGCCGCTGCCCTTGTCGTCACTGCTTTTACTAATATCACTGCTGTTCTGGTCGCCTACCAAGTGCATCGACTTGAACTCCTCCCGGGCTACTTCCCAATCCTCCTCCGTGTTTGTCGTTGCCGATCTTGAGCTCCCATGTGACCCACCATTCTCCCCCGGGTGTAGGACCCGGATGTTCCCAGGGAGGTCGGGAGTGCCGCTTGCAGATGAAGTGGCAGCCCTCACCTGCTCAAAGTATAGGACCTGGACTACCGTCCGTAACGGTAGCCGCTCATTTTGTGCAGCATGCATGCATGCGTCCATTGACAGCTTCTTGCAGTCCATCAGTCTGCATATCCGCTTCTTCTCACTCTTGCTGAGTCCAGTGTGCTCCTACACAGAGAATCAGGATGAGATGGGTGGGCCATCAGGAGGCTAACGGCTGATGGGAGCACGCGTGAGTATGGACATCCATGCAATCACTGGGCCCCACTGCGAAGATGAACTCCCAAAATCATATACATTGACCGTCAATCATTGAAAGATCTTCTAGACAGTCCATTGTTTTAGTAAATGTGTGGCCCACCGATGAACAACCAGCCTATTTTTGGGGCCAGGTCATTTACATGGAGGGGCCCACCTGATGCAGGCTGGATATCCCTTGCTACGTAGAGGTTTGTTTGGGCTCGGCAAAAGCCAGAATGTGGATTGCTCATTCCCGAGTGATTATCCTTCAACTGAAATAACATGCTGTTAATGGAAACATGGAATTATACAGCGCTTGGGTCAAACGTTTGTACTGTACCATTTGGGTTTTCAGCTTCTACAAGCAGGGGCCCAGGTTCAGTAATCCAGAATGTCAACATGATGGGCCACCCCATGGATGGCACATGCACTGCATACCCCAGATTGGAGATCCAATTCCATCTAGGAGATTTTCAGTGGGTTGGCTATCCCCAGCAGGGTGCGTAATGTCAACACTTGTATATCTAAATGAAGCACCTTTGTACCAATTGAAACCCAATGGTACTGTACACATTTCAGCCCGAGCAATGTGTCACAATCCAATACTAGAAAACATGTCAATGAAAATCAAAATTCAACAAAATCAAGAAACTACCTTTAGATACATGTCAATGGCACGATAAAGACCGTCATGAGCAGGCCGTGCATCACTTGACACCATTTCCGCAAGATCAATGAACTTTGACGGAGGAAGATTTGGGTCCCTTGCAATTTCAGCAAGGTACCCGTCTACCAGTTTTGCCACTGCAAGCTTGGAAGCACTTGATACAGTTGCAGGGCTCCGAATCTCCTCCACCTCCCCCTCCACTGTCGGGCCTGTTCCAGCACTCCGCTCTTGCATCACAAACTCCTCCACGATGCTTTGAACCACATCGACATCATACATTGTAGTCTCCCCTGCAGGTCCCGGAATCAAAAGATCAGCCACCAAAGCTGCTTCTAACTGTCGGCCTATTCTCCTCACCAGCTCTCTCTTTGCCATTTCACTTGAATCCAACAAGCTCGCTGCCTTTAACAGCTTCAGAAGAAAACTACATGGAACACTCCCAGCCTCTATAGGCAATAACCAGACAATGGTCTCTAACAATGACCGGTTTTTTCCGGTATCACCACCTTGAATTGATCCCTTGCCGAAGCCTGGGAGCCTTCTCGATGCATAAGCTCTTAGAGCTTCCCCAATCACTTCACTCGTAATTCTTCCCTTGGTTTTGATGGAGGTTATAACCCGCTTGTAGGATTCAATTTCGAGCTCACACAGGTCCTCAACCCACCAGTCTTTTGGCACCAATTGCTGTTTTCTAACACCGTTCCATTGTGGTTCAATGCCATTCTCCGATGTAAGCTTTTTTCGGTTATAGGTGTAAGACCAGTCGACTTTGGACGTATCGATGGAGGCCTTAGATGTGATGCAATCGATGCAGCGGCCCACCAACTTCAATTCTTCACACCATGGCATCAGAGACTTTGTTGTCTGAAGGACAATGATCGAGTCTTTCCAGCTGCGGAAGATGCTAGAGTTGAGGAAGACTTCGATTTTATAGATGAGGTTCCCTTTCTCAACCGTCTCATGCATTTCTAGGTACTCAGCCGCACATCGAGCTGCGATCACATTGTATGCATTAAGGGTGACTGTCATGCCATAACAGAATTTGGCACATATTTCGAAGGCAGACGGACCACCGGGAATGTCGGGGATGTGGATTTCATCATCGTTTTCATCACTTGTAGCTGCAACCAACTTCTGCAAGCGTGCACTCTTGGACAGAAGGGGAAACTACAGTACCAGTGGTTAGAAAGTATGTCAGTACAGTGAGGCCATGTCTGCATTTATAAGTTGGAATTTTATAGTGACAAATGAATGGGGAAAATAATTTGATAAACAGATGCGCAAAACATATCGTGTCACAAATTCACAATTTCAAAAAGAGTATCATGTTCTTGTTACATAAGTTCACACCATAGTTCAAAAACCCAAAAACTTGACTCAATGTTTATCCAGGCCAAGTCAACCTGAAGAGTCCACTCGATACTTAATATTTAAATTAAGAAGATTTTAAAATGTTTATCCATGTCAAGTCAACTCAAAACAACTCAATATTTAATAATTAAATTAAGAAGATTTTACATTAATAATACATGTTTACAATGTTATGAGTATTAAAAAGTGGATTGATTTGTCACCAAAAAACAGCAAATGGCAACGTAGCATTGACGAGCATACCTCATGCACCAGGTCAAGTGTTCAAGTCTCTTCTCCCCACTTTGTATTTTCAAATAAAACAGCATTCACTCAGCAAGTGACTTGGTTCAAATCATGCCAAGTCACGTCGAATCGATTGTGTTGGGGAGCCAACTCGACATTGCTCCACAGCAAGTATATCAGTGACTCAGCTCAAAATCTCTCGAGTCAAGTTGACTCGGCCGAGTTTCGTGTCGAGTCACCAAGTTGTAGACAATGGCTTGAACTAGATAGGATACTTGTTATTAGAAGGTAGGCGATATAAAAGCAAGAAAGAGTAAGTTTTTTGTTATTAGAAGGTTCAGACGATATAGAAAGGTAGACAGTGAACTAGATAGGATACTTATTATTAGAAAGTTTGTAATATAGAAGCTTAAGAATAAATGCTACTTTTCGCATGTAGGATGCATAGATTCCATAGTGAAAAATGAATGCATGAAGAGTCTCATTTTCCAACAGTCATTACAGACTTACAGTAGTAGGCTAGAAGTGTGAAACGAAAATGGGAAACTGGAAGCGACAAGCAAAGGTAACTGCAAGGGGAAACAGGTCTATGGTAAAACATGGTAGGATGTGTGTCGTGTGTTGAGAAGGGAGTAAGAGAGGCAAAGAGCTTAAGCAAGAGGTTTTTTAGTTGCGGGAGGGGAAAGATGCAGTATCATTCACACCTTTAGGATAGGAAGTCTATTGTTATCCCATTTACAGTTAGCAGATGACAGAATGGTTTTCTGTAATGCTTTGTCTAGAGAAGTAAAGAACGTGAAGCTCATCCTTAGATGCTTTGAGGTGGTGTTGGGCCTCAAAGTCAATATAAGCAAAAGATCCATGGCGGGAATTGAGGTTAGCAAGGCTAGACTGTTGGATCCCAGTCCCACAGATAACATGTGCTGTAGGATCCAAGAGTTTCCACTAACATACCTTGGGGCTCCTGCTGGAGTCGGATCCATTTAGGACCCAGTGCTCAAAAGAATGGATAAGAGGGTTGCTAATGCAAAGGCATTTTCACACCAGGCTTGAGTGGGGTAGCCTGTAGGATGCAGGGACATACTCGGGGAGGGTGGCCCATGTGTAGTAGAACCCATGTGAAGTGGGGCCCAAGAGGAGGTTCGGCCGAGATCACAACCCATGCGATGTGGGGCCTAGGCTATCAGATAAAGGGATTGATTCGCCACTCTCTATCAATTCGAGCTTTTAGAGCAAGTGGCTAATTGTCCTACATCAAAGTGGTATTAGAGCAGGTGGTCTCGTGTTCGAGACTCTTCACCGGGGTGATTAATGTAGGGACGTTTTCACACCGGGCTCAAGTAGGGTATTTTTTCAGTGCTGTTTATCTTTGAAAATATGGAGTGGCTAATAGGCAGTGTGATCCTCGTATCTAGAGGAGAATAAAAGAGAGATTCATAAGAATATTGTAGGTTGGGGGATTCTTCAAAACAATAAAGACTCTTCTCGAAGGGTTCAAATTCTCAATCAACAGCGGTGGATCCACACTTTCTTAGAGGATGAATGGATCGAGAGCAGCCCTGTTACTGTTAGATTCCCAAGACTCTACAGATTAGTGCAGGTCAGACACATTTTGGCTAAAGGTTGCACAGAGATCTATTTCCTGGAATATTGTTCTCAAATGGATGATCTGCAGGCCCTCCTATCCATCTTAAATGGTGTCAAACTGCATTTAGAGCTGAAAGTCAACAGAATCTGGGTATGGGACAGATCAGGAAGTTCCATTCGAGGTTCATGTTTCACCAAATGAACAGTAACTTCAAAACGAAGTTCACCTCCTATTGGTGGAAATCATCAGCCCCCCCTGGAGTCTGTGCATTAATGTAACTTGTTATTAGACAAAAGATCCTCACGGTTGACAAGCTGCAAAAATGTGCAATAGATGCATTATGTGCAAGTCGAACGAAGAAAACACACCCATTTGTTACTCCACTGCCCAGTTGCAGTAGAGATTTGGAATTCTGTTCTTGAGAAGTCACTTGTCTTGGGTGACGAATTAGTCAGTTGAAGATGAATTCATTAGTTGGAGTCCCTGCCCGATGTCTGGCGATTCCAAGATCCTTTGGAACCTGGTCCCTTTCACTATTTGTTGGGAAATATTTAAGGAGAGACAAAGCATATTTGAGGATGTCCTGAGTCCAAAACCCTCAAAGAGGATTGGTGGCTCCATTTCTGAGTGGGCAGCAACATGAACTTAGTTTAGGGGATGGCCTATCATGGAGATTAGGAGGGTCTAGGGATCTTAGCATTTTGATGTTTCTCAGCTCCCTTGGTTAAATGACTCATTTAAATGGTAGTTGGGTTTTTCTTATCATTTCAGTTGTTTCTTGCCTAGGCATTTTGCCCTTGTTATCCTTGATCTTTGGATCTTCTTTAATGAAATATCAAAAAATAGCCCCATGGAGCCTCCTCAAAGTGGAGATTTATTTTTTGGATTTTTATCAAAATGGCCCCATGGTTTGACCGATGTTAGCCTTTGACCCCACTTTGCATTGCCTTATTTTTTTGGTCTTCTGACAAGTTTTGAAACTTTATAGGGACTAAAATGCCCTTGCTGCAAGGCTGAAATGTGTACAACGTTGAGTATTAAAGATGTTTTTTTAGTACTGAAGATGTTATGAGGCATCTTTCCAAAAGTGGGGGAGTGGGTCCCACTAAATCATGATCAAGCCCACTCCACGGAAGATCTTATCCACCAAAAGCATTGAGTTGAGTCCAATTGAAGCCTTCTTTAGCCCATAAAATTCATTAACGTTGGGCAGTCATTCGCAATTTTTTCCTCTATTGTGGTCCACCTGTAATGAGATTTTCCCCATTCTTGGGCCTATGCCCTGAAATTGAATTCTCAATCAAATGGACGGTGTAGATTTCACTCACGACAACACTTGGACTCCATAGAAGTTGTTCATATGGCCTTTCATGGGGCCAAACGCCGTCGGAAACCCATTTTTGCAAAAGGGGGGAATTTTTTTCAAAGGGGACTCACCACCTATTCCGGCCGTTTGAACCATCAACTGTGGGGCCACCTCATTCTGCGACCATTCAGCAAATTCGACATTTTTTTTTCCAAGATATCAATTGGAGATGGTTATGCGAGTTTGATATAGGGAAATGAATTGAAGTTTGGGAGTTTAATGTGTTACCATTTGTAGTTTGATGGGAATTTGATATTGGCGGTTGTTTTTCATTAAATTTGTTTTCTTTTGAGTTTGATAGGGAAGAGCCCGCTGAAACTAATAACATTCACATTGACGATCTCATTAAAAATGCACAAAAGTGATCCCTTTGAAAATGCCCAATGGCAATCCCTTTGAAAATGCCTAATGGCGATCCCTTTGAAAATGCACAATAGCAATCTATTTGAAAATGCCCAATGGCAATCCTTGTGCATTACAACGGCAATCCTTGTGCACAATAGATATCCTTGTGCACAATGGTGATCATTGTGCACAAAGTTCATCCCTGTGCACAACGGCGATCCCTGTGCATGCACAACGGCGATCCTTGTGCACAACGGCAATCCCTTCAACAACGACCCATATGCACAATGTCGATCCTGTGCACAACGGCGATCCCTATCCATAATAGCAATCTTGTGCACAACGGAGACCCTGCACACAATAGCGATCTGGTGCACAACGGTGATCCGTGTGCACAAGATCGTTGTTGTGTATTTTCAATGGGATCGTCGATGTGAATGTTGTCATTTTTACCGGACATCTCCCATCAAACTCAAAAGAAAACAAGCTCTATAAAAAACAACCGTCATATCAAACTCCCATCAAACTACAAATGGTAATGCATCAAACTCCTAAACTTCAATAATTCTCCCAATATCAAACTCGCATAACCATCTCCAACTGATACCCCGCCATAAAATTTATTAAAAAAAAAAAAACTGCTAGAAATCAGCAAAGACAACGTTGAATGGTCCTCGGAGGTTAGCCGGATAGTGAAGTGGCCCCACAATCGATAGTTCAAATAGTCAAAATAGGTAGTGTTCTCCCTTTGAAAAAAAAAATTACTTTTTTGCATAAATTGGTTCCCAACGACGGCTTTAGCCCCACAAAATGTCATCTAGACAGCTTCTATGGGGCCCAGGTGTCATTGTGAGTAAAATCCACATTGTCCATTCGACTAGGGATTCAATTTCAGGGCATGGGCCTAAGAATGGAGGAAACCCTCATCACAAGTGGACCACAACAAAGGAAACATTTGTCAATGAGCACCCGACGTTAATGAATTTTGTGGGCCAGAGGGGGCTTCAATCTAACTCAACTCAATACTTTTCGTGGTTCCTGGATCCCCAAATAAAATGAGAGGATCGAATCTTCCTTAGAGAGCCCAATCATGATTTAGTGGGACCCACTCCCCGCTTTTGAAAAGACGCCTCGTAACGTCTTCAGCACTTAACATCATACGCATGTCAACTTTACAGCAGTGACATTTTGGTCCCTTGAGAGTTTCAAAACCTATCAGAGGGCCAAAAAAATAAGGCAATGGAAAGTTAGGTCAAAGGCTAGCATCGGTCAAACTATTGAGCCATTTTGATAAAAATTCCTTTCTTTTTCATTTCATTTCCATACTTATGAAAGACAATTCCCTGGAATTTGAGGAAACCAAGAGAAGACAACCCATCTCCCTATGGTTTCTCCCTTCTCCTAATGTGTCACAGGTGCTACTGTCCAGCCTCAAGCACCCCACAAGTGCCAATGTACCACATGTGCAACTTGTGCCACCATCCATCTTAAACTTGTCACATGCACAACATTTTCCATTGTTCATTTTCAAGTGCCACGAATTTGCAAATGTGAAGCATGCCCCAGGCTCACATATGTGCAACATATGCCACCATCATCTTCAACACCCAACAAGTGGCACCATCTAACTTCAAGCACTCAACAAATGTGCCACCAACTATCTTCAAGCACCCACATGTGCCACCTTCCATCTTCAAGGACCCACTTTTTTTTTTTTAACATTAAGCACTCTACATGTTCCACATTTGCCAATGTCCTCCATTGCCACCATCCATCTTCTAGTGCCCTACGTGCCAATGAGGATCATTCAACAAAATTGAAATATTTTTTGGAGGGTTTGGCAATCCCGGTTGGACACATGATGGGTGATTCAAATCAGTGATCAGACCGTTTTGTAGTTTGGTTAATACCAACTTATAGTTCCAAGTCATACTTGAACCAAAAGTAAGTATTAAAAGTTTTGGGATTCACAATCACCTACTCCAAGACGTTAACCAAACACAGTGATGCTAATTCCCAACAATTACAATACTTGGGTATAGCAATACCCAGTTATTGAAATATCTAGGTCATCCATATGCCCCCCACAATCCAAACACCCTCTAAGCCTCGAATTCTACCCAAAACTCCCAATTGTATAAATATAACCCTAATTTCTATCATTTACATAAAATTCCTAACCCAAAACCCAAAACCCCAACATCCGATTTTCCCCCAATTTCACCAATTGCATACCCAACTCTCCAAATTAAACTAACTTTCATCTTTCACCAAACCTGCTCACTGCATTAACCCTAGCACTAGCCCTAAACCAACCCAATTCCTCATTCATAGACTATCAAACCCCAAGCCAAGTCCCAATTTTACCCCAAAAAGCATAAAACAATCTTCCCAATACCCAAGTCCCTGAACACAACCCCTGATACACCCACAAGCCCTAACCATACCCAATCAACAACCCATCTACAGCAGTCTTCATCCCCCTTGAGTCACAGCTTACTAATCATGTCAAAAAGTAACCTGAAACCTTAGCTTCTTAAATCAGTCAGTACCCTGCCTTTAAAAACTCCAATCTGTGCCAATTAACAATCCATAAATACAATTGTAGCCCATATCAAGAACTTCCATAATCCTCAACCCTTAAATAGTAAAACCCAGCCATAAACAACAGGCCCTTAGTCTTCAGAACTGCAGTATCTGTCAATTAATGTTACACTCGAACTGTCCACAACTTAAGCCAAGACCCAACCCAAAACCTGCAGCTAACCTGTCTAAACCAATCCTGTCTCTGAAACCAACCCAATTCTAGCCTAAGCTTTAAATATAGCAGTTACCTACACCGAGTCCAAAACCTGCTGGCCTAGAACCTGTCTATCCCAAGCCTGGAAACCAAACCCATGTGATCTGTCCATTAGGAGCCTCAAGCCACAGATGCAGCCCACACCTCGGTCCATTATCAGCATATAAACCATCCTATTAACTGTCCACGCAAATTTGAGAAAAACCTTGATACTCTTGAAGAGTGTGATGGATGACATGTAGGCACCTATAAATTTACTTAGAAACTGCATACGTGGCAGACAAGTTATTCAAATTAAACCATCCAACTTCTGAATACCAGTTTAGATGTATCACATATCAAACTAGATTATTTACCGACCATAAGATTAGTGGACCTTTTTTTTTATGATGACAGGGTGTCCCTGACCCTTTTGAAGGCGAGACTATTCCCTGCAGATGCATGCAATGACATGCAAACCACGTGCATCAGGTAAAGCACGGGGAGGAGAATCGAAACGGCGTCTGTGGAGAGCAAACCCACGATGTTAGCCGTTAGCCCAAACCCCGTGCAAGTATTAGTGGACATTTTTATTGGACAGTAGAAAATGAAAATATCCAATGGTCATATATCAACAACAATGTATCTATGAATCTGAGATTAGAATTGGCCAGCCTTTGTATTGTCCGGTATCAGCCACTCAATCCACTTGCAAACTAGCCCTATACCTGCCCATACCTTACAGCACATAACCTGCCCAATTCCAGCCCCTAGTCTGTCGATAATACCAAAATTGCATATACCCACCAAAGGCAGGACTCCTTGTAGTCCTGAAATGGTGAGTGACAATCAAGAAGAGATGTTATTAGGAAACTAAGACAAATAATGGAAAGGTTTTGATGTTATGACAGGTGACATTGAATCAGATTGATAGCCGGACGACCAAGATGGAGGAGAGTAGTAAAAGGGGTAACTCCAACGCATGGGTCAATGGAGTATGATCACGGCTCTCGCCATGGAAATTAGCAACCCTTTCATCCTGGGAAGGAGAAGGGGTGCCGACACCGCCTCAGCGTGGTTGTCCATAGAGCTCTCTTTACCCTGAGTTTGATACCATCTGTGGACGAGTTGACCAAACACATGAGGGCTGAGATTATTGGAAGATTACTGTAAGTAGTGGAACATGACAGACAAGGTGATCATGATTCATGCCTATGAAGCTTAAAGGATTGGCTTGAAATTCATTAATATTAGAAAGAGGTAGATTTGCAAAACAAAGGACTTCCTCTTATCACTACCTGGGAGGAAATGAAACCAAATTGATGAAATTTTTGCCTCTAGATTATGAGGTTTTGTTTCAATAATGTTATGTCAAAGAATACACAGAAAAGTTATCCGATCTGACAGTACGATGCAAGCTGAGAAAGACTACCATGCAATCATATGCCTTCTATTGAAATGGATTGAAAATAAAGACTCTGAGAGAGATGACGGCTGTGAAGCGTAGCAGTGCTGATGAGGCCCTTCTTTAAGGCCCAGAAATAACAGAGAAGATTGATGACAGATGTAACATCTTCCAGTCAGGATGATATTCAACATCCAGGCCGATGTAGAGTAACTCCACACCTCGCACCTCAGTTCCACAAGTTGACAACAGTCAATGTCATCCTATAATCAAAGGACCACATAGAATTGCAGTCCTAAGCTGGAGGCAGGAGATACATCAAGTAGGGACAAAATTTATAAGTATGGAGTCAAAGGTGACCTCGCAGCTCCATGTCCATCTAAGAGTCTCTAACTTCCATGAAGGCACACTCAAGAAGAAGGGTCAAAAGAGAAGCCGAAAGAAGAGGATGTAGCGGTGGAACATATTGAACTTGGTGGAAAGGGCCCAGAACCACTTTCACTACTGACATGCTGAATTCTAACCACTCTTACAGAAGCTAAAGAGTTAAGGTTGGATGCGCACCAATAACTTCCAAACATGGAACCTTTGTGAAGGAATAGCTGCCGGGGTCATTGTCAATGGTAGGAGCAACATGAATATGCCTTTACAAAGAATGGTAGATCGGCTAAAGATAAAAGCACCCACCAAATGTATATATTGCGTGGGTGAACGATGGGTACCTGCCAATGAATCACCAGGTGAATTACTCATTGGGACCACATTACACTGAGTCTATATGGTCTGGCAACGTTCCGGTGAGAGTTTGTGATATCCTGCTTGGTCCGTGGACCTATGATGAATGCAACATTGTGGGTTCACCAACACAATAGTCCCATGCATGAAAGTAAGACGATCCTCGAACCAGTGAAAGACGATCCATTACAGAAGCACAACAAGACAAGCTATTGCCATGACCCAAGAGAATGTCAAGGATGGTGACATGAGTGTACCAACCAAGAAGAAGGTGAATGCATTGCTGGCTGAGATGCAACCATTTTAAATGACCGAGACTTCCCATGAGAAACAAGTACCACAGGACATAAGAGGAAGAGAGCACAATCGAACCGAAATCATTCACAGCCAACCAGGGGGGCTTCATGAGTAACTTCCATGAAGGAGTAAGGATACCCCAGTTTTTTTTTCAGTCCAGAGTGAAGTTATACATCCAGGCACCACATTACACATGGATGATAATTTTGGAGAGCTGGGATTGACTGAATGTGTGAGAAAACCCCTTTAGAATCTGATTGAATTTTGGAGACCACAAGTTCAATCAGATGATAATTTCAGCCCATATATTACTGAACCATAAATAGACATACAGCCATACAGCTGTATACAAGAGACATATGGATGATAGATAGGGAAGTAATCACTGAAATTGAAATCCAAGATAGCATTCAATGAATCTATGATTCTATACAATAGTACAGCCTACCCAAACCATAAGGTTGAATACAAGGCCTCCTAGGTTGGCATATAGAGAGCAGGTGCTAGATTTGGACTCTCCAGTTGCAGAGTTTCAGTTTCCTAATTTAGTTTCATTTCTTTTATAGTACTGTTTAATAGAAATACCCCAGTACAAGTGAAATGGGCTTTATTTCCTTTCTTTTGCCATTAAATAAGGATTAAAGTAAAAAGGCTATATATATCCATACATGTGGACATAAACAGACATGATATGATTAATATTTTGAATAAATATGAGATATCTGGGATTTTCTTAGGGAAGACTCTTGCGTACCTCGCCTAGGTACCTACACAAGGTAACTTCTCTAACATGGGGAAGCTGTTGGTATTGTATGCCTTGGAAAGCCAATGATGATGGTTATGATCATATATATTGATCACCACATGTTTTTAGTTTACATCCTTGGAAAGCCAATGATGATGGTTATGATCATATGTAGTGATCACCACATGTTTTTAGTTTACATCATGGCTGCTATAATTAAAGGGGGGAAATTTTACTATCTATGAGTTTATGGGTTTCACGGAGGGATTCCTCCAGTTTTCCTAGGAAAAGTGAAATTGGAAACAATGGCCACTGACCAAAGGAGAGTTGCATACTTGTAATTCATGGATCTCGGTACCCTAAATTTCATAACCATAATAGCAGGATTGTGCACTCCGTAAAAAGTGAATTGGTCATCCTATGTGAGGGAACTAACGACGAGTTGGGATGGAAAGTCTACACCATCGGTAAAATTGTGCCATGGCCTCACTCCACATAGGAGTGTGAGTGTTTATGAAATGCAGGTTCTTGTATTTAGGCCTGGTTACCTACACTGGAGGATCACATCGAGTCTCTAGTCTAGGAGACCCATCATTCCCAAATTGAATCAACTTGATCATGCATTAGCTTTAACTAATCCTTAGACTTGAGAACATATAGGGAGTACGAGCTCCCGGTGTTGTGCTTTGGCTCTCCCTACAAGGCTATACATTAGTGGCTAACATACGAGCGTAGTTGGGGCACTTGCATTAAGGATGTGGTCGTGGTCCATATGTTTCAAAATAGGATCTACTAGTTATCTCAAGGAACTCGTTAGTGGATTAGATTTTAATGTTCTGACCAGCCATCAAGTGGTTTGATAGCTACGCCTGGTGCTTAAAAGGTCTTAAATGTTTAATCAAAGGATTTTAACCACTGATCTTTTCTTTCGACTGTTAAAAGTGTCTTATAATGCTTAATTGATATTCAATGGTTGAAATCTTGTCTCCACCTCTTAGATCGGCATGGGATTCTGGTCAAGAGTGGATGCCATTGGACAATGGAGAAATTGGGTCAATTTGGGGGCTTGGATAAGGCTGGTATATAGACTTTTGATGATGTAGGTCATTACCGAAGTCGGTACATGTGAGAAGCATTAGGTGCAACCTTTGAAACCTTGATTCCTCCTTATAAATAGATCCTATCACAAGGGAGATAGAGCAAGAGAGACTCGTGGACATCCCCATCCCTTGGGCATTTGGAAGAGAGAGAGGAAAAGAGAAGAAATGGGGGAAGAGAAGAGACAATCCTCTTCTCCACTTCACATGTGTGGGGTCTCTACCTTGCGGACAGCTCGTAGGTGCGTGGACCCAACCCTACCCAGGCATGTGTAGAGCAGCTCTCTACTCTCCTTTTTTCTGGGATAATTCAGGGAAAGAACTACTTTAGAGGGTCGGCATCAAACTTTTGCGGCAATCACACGGCAAGAATCTAAGGTAACATCTTGGCCACTGGTTTGTGTTTATTTGAAGCTTCATAATATCCAGATGGAGATCTTAATTAGAATTTTGAAGTTTGCAATTTTAGAAAAAAAAAAAATTACGCTTCTGTATCTTTCGAAAAATCACCAACAGAAATGACTTGAAAGTGCAATAAATCCACCCGGTCCATCAGGTACACCACCCCTTGTTTGGCCTTGATCCCAAAAATCAGGCTGACTACAATCATCCAGTTTAAGATTACAGAACCTCTCAAAACCGTGGTATGGCCCACTTGAGTTTTGGAATATTTTTATTTTTGCTAATCCTTTTGTGCTGATGAGACATCAGATGAATGGATTGGATGGCCAATAAACACCACAGTGGGCCCCACAAAACTAATGGTGGACATCCCAACTGCTTCCTATGGCGTGGCCTGTCTTAGTTTTGGATCATCATGATTTTTGGGTTCTAGGATGAGCATGAAGCTAGGTACCTAGTGGCTGTGGTGGATCTCATGAAAGTTCCATCCACATGGCGCCCGGTTAGTAGTAGGTACCTAAGGGAGGTCAACATCAGGTAGCTAGGTGTGAAGTTCTTTTCTTAGTTCAAGTCCAAGAAGAATGATTCTTCTAGTTAATTTTTTAATATTACTTTACTAGAAGGTTGTGGGAAGTATTCCACAATCCCCTTAATTCAATTTGGACGTTTTGGGGTGCTAGTTTTTACTGATATGCTGTATGGTTATACCAACAATCCATTACATTGGAGGAATTTGGAGCTTTAGATTAGTAAGTACTTGCAGATTATTTAATATAGCCTTTTGATCTTCTGCATCAGAACTGATTACGTAAGAACTTCACGTGATTAGTCCATGTTTCCATGGGACCATAAACAAGCATATATGTTTTAGTAGTTCGGAAATCATATACAAAAAATCCTTGCACATATGTAGCCAAAGAGATGAAGATGAGCAACTACCTTGTGTAGATAGAATTTGATGTCTCCTACATTAACAACAATGTCGGTGGCCAACTCAGTTGCCACATACCTGCAATTTGTGGAAAAATCAATTGATGACAGTTCAGTAAAATGTAGAACACCAGTCATTAGCTCACTTTATGGCTCACAAAGATAAGAAAATAAAACAAAAGATGTATGCCAGCAAAAGCAGAAAAAGATAACCACCACAGATGGAGAACATGCAGTGTCATCTCTAAATTTTGTTCAGTAACCTTCTAACATTCTGTGCAACCGCCAAATTCTGCATGGGTTTCCCACTGTGGGCTTTAAACAAACGAATTATCTTTGTTTTCATTTTTGCTTTTGTTTCTGTTTTTATTTTTTAAAATGAATTGTATTAAAGCAAAAGCCCAAAGGCAGCATACAACAGGCAAAACAGATCATTACAATAAAAATGCAAAACAATCTCCAAAGAAAACACTTCTATTTAAGAGTTAAAGCCCATGACCGTACGAGATCTCAAACTTGCTCAATTGCCTTAGGGTCAAGCCACATTTATTGTTGAAAGTATTATTGTTGTCTTCCAAATGAAATTCCCTTTGCAACTTCTTGAACTCAGCTCCCAACCAGCTAACAACAAAGCATTTTGGAATTGACCACAATACTCTGAAGTGACTAAAAACACCAGCCCACAAGGCTACAACAGAAGGACAATGGATGAACAAGCCATCCATGTTTTCAGCATTTTACAAGCACATGCAACAACCAAGAAAGCCGAGGAGACTGGTTATCACATCCCACCAACCAACCGAATGAGTGCTTATTGATTAATAATAACGATGATGTTAATAATAACATGGGTTAATAATAATATTGACTAAAAACTTATTCCGGCACCTTTTATCCATTTTTTTTATGTTGTTTAGAGACGGAGTGGTACAAAAAAGCAAGTGGAGGTGTAACTAACTGTACAAAAATAGTTGTGAAAAAAGTGCTTGAAGATTCTTAAAGGTAAGAAAAGCGTGCTGATGAAATATGGAGGAGCTGGGCATGAGTTACAGAGGGAAATTAATAAAAAGAGGTCAAATTATAAAAAGAAGTGAAAATGTGGGGAGGGGGGGAAAGCAGTGTGGCCAAGTGTAAGGCGTATGATAAGCACTAGAACTAAAGAGAAATTAATCCAAGAAAGAGCCAAATTGGGGGAAAGAAGTAAATATTGTGAATAGCATCAATAAAGGCGGCATCTAGGGTGAGAGACACAGGTCTTGGGGAAAGCTTGTGAGATGGGAGGGAGACAAGCGTAGGACCTCAAACCCTAAGGCCTTGCAGGCCATGTGTATTATCGTTGAACATAGGTATGGGAAGTAAAGGCAGCCTCAGGGTTCAATGTTATCAGTGTTGTCAATACTATCAACATCGCAGGTCAGTGGTGCCAAACAAGGGATGTATATATCATCAATACATGCCAATTTACCGTGATATATCAGCGTGAGTCATATTGTATGAACACATTGGATTAATCAATGCAACGATACATGCAATATTCAGGTAACATAAGAAACTCAGGAAAAAAAAAAAAAAAAACTTCTTGGCTAAATTTTTTAGATCGGTGTTTCTTGGTGTGTTTAACTCCACTTGAGTAGTACCATATCAAAACACAAATTTGTTGGAGAAATTGCAATCAGGGGGTGAATTTGAGCGGAACCAAAGGTGAGAAATTTTTGTTGAAATTCATTTTTTTCAATATAAGCAAGAAAGACAAGTAGAAATACATGTCCATGCATGAGACATGAATCTCAAGCAAGAAACCTCAATTTTGAAGGTGAAAATAAAAAGACATTGGGGAAATCCGAATTACTTCCATTTTGACCCTTTAAAATTGTAATGCGAGTGTAGAAAAAATCTATGTTAATGAATGCAGCATTGGACCCACTTTGAGTGTGTTATGTTGGCAAATTTACATGGGGTCGATCGATGCTTTGATCCCAAGATAGCCATGGCTACAGCGGTGATGGGCATTGACATCAATAAAGTTATGGCTAAAAAATTGGGGTCTCAAGAGACTTGCTTGAAGCCTTGACAAGAAAGAGACGAGCCCCATGGGCTCAGCTCCTAGGGGTGAGGCATGAAGGTCACATGGCATGAGCTTGAGCAATTCAAAGAGCCATGATCGGATTTTGTCCCATCTGCAGTGAAGATGACGGAAGCAACGATGGTGACTATGATGTTTGTAAGAAGAGTCCGAGTTAGAGTCTTCTTAACCCATTCACTGTGGAGGCAGTTTAACCACACAACCAAGGACCAGACCATGATGCTTGTCCCACAACTGTAAGTCCACAAGCAGGAAAGCCAAGTTAGTGTTTCTTGTGTCAAAAGAAACAGCTAACACGTGATGAGGCTATTGCACAAAGCATTGGGTGGGTCCACAGATGTTAGTGATGGACAAAAGAGACCCACTTTTATGACATGTTATGGATATGGCTCCACTTTGCATGGCTACATTATAAGCGACCCCAACGGCTGCAACACCCATTCATAGTCATCTAGTTAGTGATGTCATTAGCATGTCTATAGATAAGGACATGAGTATGGCTATGGACAGATGTATCCAGGATATAGATGTGCATGGGGGTGTCCAATATAAACCAAATCATCTATCTGTTTTGTTTCTCTATGATAATATGATATCTAAAAGGAAGAAAGACATTAATGTCCAAACTTTTCAAAATTGCCACATGCAAAATATAAGGATATTCACCCCTTGGTCATAACTCATAACCAGTTAATCTCATTTTTCATAATTGCCTTCAATCTATAGCCAGGCTTCATGGCATTCATGGAGGAATCCACTCTCAAGTCAGCAAGGGGTGCACTTACCTCAAGCTGGTTCTTTTCTTAAAATAAAGCAAGTCAAATGGAAAGAAGACTTGAATGAGTTTAGCCAAGTTTTTAAGTCACTCAGTAATCTCCAAATCCAAAAAGAAACTCATTCAAGTCATGTCGTATTACTCCATTGCGGAAAACCAAATTAATCAAATCAACCTTGTTGAATTGTGACACAATGAGTTCATCAATTCAAAAGATTCTGTTGGCCCAGTTCACTCAATTCAAAAGATTCACCTATGGCAACTAATATAAGGTCATTTTTTGGATGCTGGGTGAAAGTGAACCCAGCCCATTTGCACAAAATGTCTTGGCTTTAGAAAGCCACTCATATAGTCCCTCATGTCAAGAGAAATGAAAGAATTGCCCTAAAACCCTGATTTTGGACTTGTTTAATATGTTGTTTTTCATTTCCAATGACACAAACTTTGTGGAGTATTGCACACCTACCAACAAGGCCTATGTGTCATGTAGACTAAAAAAATTCTGAATAGCCATCTAATCTGCCATCGAAAGTCACAGAATTTGAAGGTTTTGCAAACATACCAGTTGACTTCATTAATGGCCCCTGAAGAATATGATTGAGGCTTTAGTTCTTCCTTCTCTTCCTCACCCATACGCACACTAATGGGATAGCCTTGTACAAAACGTGAGTCAAGTCATGCATTTATAACTACAGAAACGGAGTTCTACTTATCATCAAACTCACCGCACGATGTATTAGGTGCACCTACGATGCTTTTTGAGATCTATCACCTTACTAGATATCTACCAACCAAGTCCTAAGCAATATCCAAAGTAGTATGGTCCATTAAGACTAATGATCAAGGTATTCTGTAATGGTAATGGTGGCCATAACAACCACCACCGTTACCTTTACGATACGAGTTGTAACAGCCGTTATATTCTCTTTTTTAATTGATAGAAAAAACAAAAAAACATGCATATACCCTGTAACTGACGATTACAAGGCCATCTGTTATGACCTTTACGCACACCATAACAACGGTTACGGGTCATGGCATTCATAAAAATAAAAATAAAAATAAAATTATTAAATTGGGATCAGATGTGATCATATAGATATGAGCACTCCCATTGACATAGATATTTTTAATGGACGTGTGGTGTGAAAATTACATGTGTAGTCATAGCTAATTTCCAAGCAGTCCTACTATCTCTTTCAGGAGGTACCTTATGCCTCAAACGTAAACTTTATCATTCCACTCGCTCACTTCAATCAAGAGTATAAAGTATATCAATGAACAGAAAATATCATAAATTTGTAGAATCGTCAATGAAATCCAAAGGAATTGTAATGTGATGACAATTGAAATGTCTATTGCAAGCATTAAATATCACCAATGAAATACATCATAAGGGTTAATCACTCCCATACTAGTCACCAACTCCTCAAATGACTTAGGAAGTAACCCTTTCTTAGTGGACCTGTAATCATCATCTATATTTGATGTGATCCACACACATCAAACGACCCTAAATCTCTCTTTTCTTTTCACAACAAGAAACTTTAGACCCATGCTTTGACTTGAATTATTATTGATATTCAAGAAGAACACTACAACTGTACTGTCACAGTAAACTCTCAGCAGCCTTGGAACCAAATCCATAACCTAAAAGCCTTGGGATGAAATTCTATAGCCAAAATGTCTAATATGTGGCTTCGTAGCAGGTGATAAACTCTGCTTCCATGGTGCATGAAGTCCCATGCATCTGTTGGCCACTATTACACAAAACAACTCCCTCACCAACATGAAAATGTACCTTGATGTGCAGTTCCTGCTGTTGAGGTACCCAACAGATCCGAGTCTTAATATCCAACTGCCTCCGACCGATCAGTTCATCTATATGTGATTGAGTATTTAATCATCTACAAACACCACATCGTCTTCCTTACCACCCTCTACTGATCCATACTTGGATTCACCATGTATCTCCCAAGCATTTCTACTGCATTTGCCATATCAGGTTAAGTGAAGATCTAAACATACAGAATACTTCCAACTGTTGAAGCATATAGGAACTCTTGCATTTACTTTCTTTCAAGCTCATTCTTAAGATACTATAGTAAGCTAAGCTGTTAACTTTAACAACAGGAGCTTCACCAGGAGCAAACCCTTGTATGTCGAATCTGTTAAGAATCCTTTCAACATGTCTTCTAAAGCATTCTCAAAATAACCATTCACTTGTCATAATGTATTTCCATACCAATGGCAAATGATGCGTTACCAAGATTCTTCATTTTAATTTTTGATACAAAAATTTCTCGATCACATAATATTCTTATATGGTCTCTAGTTAGCATAATCATCATCATCTAAGCCTTATCCCAATTGAATGGTGTCGGCTACATGAATCTTGTTCCTGCTGGTTAGCAGAATATCATCAACAGAAAATATTAGGACCACAAACTTACTCCTACTAACCTCTATATGCATATAGCAACATTTTCCTAAAAGTCAAACGAAGAAAACACCTCAAGTTCATGAACATGACTTGTATGCCGTGTTGTAATGTCACAATACCCCACTAAGTTCGTTTTGCTGGAAATGAAACTAACATATGAAGTTCTCTCCAATTAAGTTTTTCCTCTTCCTAAACTTGAGCCCCAGTCAAGTCGTGGACCCGTGGTCCATCATCAAAAATGACGATGTGAGCACTCTCATGTCAAAGGAAATATCAATCTACACAGCAGATTTACAGCTTTACAGATTTACAGATTTACAGCTTTACAGATTTACAGATTTACAGATTTACAGCTTTGCAGATTTACAGATTTACAGCAGATTTACAGCTAATATCTACAGCAGATTTACAGCTAATAGCAGATTTACAGCTAATATCTACAGCTTTGACTGATATGACAGTTATACAGATTTATTCCTTCCTTAATTAGGATATATTAGCTGTACAGTATATTTAGATAGATGTATATATGGTAGGGGCTGAAGATCAGCTTGTATTTCTTCCCTAAATAGCTTGTAATCTACCTATATAATGGGCAATTGTCAATGAAGAAAGGCAGACTTTTTCAAAAGGACTCTAAACTGTCATCTCAGGCCATTCTTGCTTGAGTCCTTCCTCTTCTTGCATGCGGAGCTATCAACGTCGTCAAGGACCACTTTTCCTTCTAAGCATTATAATTACAATTACCTTCAACACGTTGAATCGTGATAGAAGTGTAATTAACACAAGATTGAACACTACACCCTTTAAGATTTCCAACTTGAGTGCCCTTATTTTAGAGGCAAGGTCAAACATCTCCCTAATGTGCCCCATATGTTCCCATGGCCGTTGCACTTTAAGGAGATGACTTTACTAAAGAGAATGATACTCTCCACCATTTCAAATTTAAGAAACCTTTATTTGGTCTGGCTAGGAACTCCTTTTGCATTTTCTTTTATGGGTATTGCCCCCTAAATTATTTAAGATATAGAATGCTTCATGATCATTAAACTCAAACTATTAAATCCCCTCCACTTCTCGTACTTGGCCACCTCAGAAGCCAAGCTTGAATTAGTAAGCTTAATGCGGGGGCATTTTCACATCGGGCTCGAGTGGGGTGGCCTGTGGGATGTAGGGGCACACTCAGGGTGGGCAACCAATGGATTTGGAGGTCGTGTGAGGCAGGTGGCTTGTGTGAGGCGGAACCCATAGATTTGGGGCCCACGAGGAGGGTTCGACTAAGGACCTAACCCATGGATTTGGGGCAAGGGCTATGAGATAAAGGGATTAATTCACCATGTTATATCAATTCGAGCTCTTAAAGCACATGGTTAATTGTCCTGCATCAAATTGGTATCAGAGCGGGAGGTCTTGGGTTGGAGACTCCTCACTAGGGGCGATTAATGCGAGAGAATTTTCACACCAGGCTCGAGTGGGGTGGCCTGTGGGATGCAGGGGCACACTCAGGGTAGGTGGCTTGCGGAACCCATGGATTTAGGGGTTGTGTGAGGCGGAACCCAAGGATTTGAGGCCCGAGAGGGGACAGAACCGATGGAGGAGGGATCGGCCGAGGACCTGACCAATGGATCTGGGGCCTAGGCTATGAGATAAAGAGATTAATTCGTCATGCTCTATCAGTTCGAGCTTTTAGAGCAAGTGGTTAATTATCCTGCATCAGAACTTCACTAGTTTAATATTTCCGTGGGACTAACTCTAAATCCACATGCCCTAGGGTGATCTCGAAGGTCTCCTTCCATTCTTAAAAGTTGGATCCAATCAGCAGAGGAAATATTGTTAATTAGGGAGGGAATTGTAGCAACAGTTAGAATTGCGTAATGAAGGTTCGAATCTCACGTTAGAAAACTATTCCCTTAAAAAAGCATGAATTAAAAGACTCATGTGAAAATCATGCTTATATTTACCCAATCAACTGGAGAGTCAATTAGATCGCCCCGGTTGATGGGCAAAAATGCCAAACCAGGTGGAAAAAAAAAAAACCAGTGAATCTTCACAATCCTTCCTTTAGGCCAAGATCCTAATATACTAGGGGCTCTCTCAAACATGGGGCTATTTGAGCACCAACAACACAGGCCCAAAAATCCAACCCCCTTGTGGCAAGATGGACACTTTGAATTCATGTCATTACTGCAATCCACCCCAACCCCTATAGAAAAGCACCATTAACAAATCAGCCAACTACCATGGACGATCAATGGTGGGCCCTTTACATGGGCAATGTGTGTTGTACGCTCAGGTCAAGCCTAAGGCCAATCAACAACAGACGTTGCAAGAGAAGAAAGAGAGAAGAGGAAGGAGAAAAAAGAGAGATGAGAGCAAGAGAGATAGCTTACCACAAAGAACGTGAGGTGGGGAGAGGTAATCACAAACCCTAACAACCCTACCCTTTTAGGTGTACAAACCATTAGAGTTGTACATGAGCCGAGGTAGCTCGAAAAGCTCGCTCGTCTTGGCTCGATGTAGCTCGGTTTGACTCAAATTGAACGGTGACTCGAGGCGAGCCAAGCTTCTCATGACTCAACTCGTTTGAAAACGAGCTGAGGTCAGGCAAAGTGGAGCCCGGCTCGAAGCTCGAGTCCTAGCTCAGCTTAGCTCAAGTATAATTTCAAATAATGTGTGTGTGTTAAAAACAAAAACCCTAAAGCAACCCGCCCATCCCTTTCTTTCTCGTTCTCCTTTACAAAGCCCTACTCACCCTACCATGCCCACCCGAGCTCCTCTCTCTCTCTCTCTCTCTCTCTCTCTCTCTCTCTCAGCCCAACTCAATTGAGTTGCTCAACTTAACCGACTCGAAACTCGCCCGTTCAACCATTCGAAGTTTGTCCTCCTTTTTTCTCTCAACTCAACAGCAGGGGATACATTTAATCTTTGGTTTTTTTCCTTTCTGATTTATCTAATTGTTTGAAAATAGGAAAATCTCAAATCCCAAAATTGAGATTTGGAGTTTTAATTTACAAATTAGAAGGTTTAGGGATCAGGTTGGGGCTGGGTTGGGTCAGGTGGGGGTTGGGTTGGGTCGGGGGTGGGTCATATTGGGTTGAGTGTGGGTAGGGTGGGGGATGGGTTGGTCAAGTGAGGGCTGGGTTGGGTTGGGGTGGGTCGGGTTGGATCAGTTGGGTCAGATTAGTTTGGGTTGTGTCAGGTTAACTCTAATTGACACTTAGATTTGTAATTTGTATAAATATAATTGCACTAGATTTCTATAGTTGAATTCTTTATAATTGTGCATGATTTTATTTATGGATAGTAACATGTAAAATTAGATTACATTTGTATTTTCTACAGTGAATTCTAATTGTGTTATTTTTATTTTTGGACTCATAAATAATTGTGGTTATTGGTTAATTGCATTCACGTCAACCAAGGTGTTCTGTATCCTGTACCTTACATCCGTAAAGGCCGATATATATAGGTAGCAGCCATGAACGTTACACGATACGAGGGTGAAAAGGTGCAACTGGTTTTTGAGACAATATTAGCCGTTACGGGACATAACACCTTTACCCCCATAACAGTTAGAAACTTCGACGGCTATTTTTTCAAAAAAAAAATAGTATTTATGCCTTTGTTCTAATTTCTAGTTCTAATGCTCGATTGTGATGTGTAAATATTAGAGACACATAACCATGTTCACAAATTCACCAGACAACTAGATACAACACTCTCACCGAAGAGTGGACCGTTACACTATCATAAACATGTTCAAAACAAAAAATCAATACATATTTGGAATATTTACATTATTTTGGATTTTCTAAATATTTTTTCAGAACTTTTCGGGCAAATTTTTTTTTCAGCCATTACAAGGATCGTAACGGTCATTACGGCACCGTATCGGTCGATACGGCCAATACCCATATCGGTAACAGTGGTGACTGTTATGTCCATCGTTACCGATACGGAATACATTGACATTGACTAATGTGTTTAGATACGTATTTAATAATGTACATACCCGTTTAAGAACCCATGTAGAACTACATTGTATTATCCAATGTCTATAACAATCTTGTGCGATTCAAAAAATGTGATTTCATAGCAGATCTTGTTATAGTTATTGGTTTAATAATGTTTGTTCTATATGTATTCTTAAATTGTCCAAATTTGTGGATAATTTGGTAGTATATCATGTACTTAATGTTGCTTGCACAATTTATATGCAGTCAAAAATTCAGTGCATTTCCCAATTTATTCTCTGAATATATTGTTCTATATTGATTGAATGCCACTTATATGAATAACAGATATTGTTGATGGTACTAAATCAATGTAGAATTTTGCACGTATTTGGAGAATTATGGGGAGATGCTGCCAAATTTTCAGCTCGCATGTAAATTGTGTATGTAGTACGTGATATATTACTAAATGGGATAAAAAGTAGAATTAAATTCATAGAGACATTAGGACTTTAAGGGATGCCCACATACAAATTAGAATGGCACCATTCAAATTCACAAATTGGGATTATAGATGACTAGTGAGCAAGTTCTAAGTACCCCTAGTGCGGTGTGTCGGCCACGTCTCCTCTACATGTGGAGGCAAACGATGGAAATAAAAACGTAAAAACTTCAGCTACGGGTAAAGGGGGAAAAAAAGGCTGGCAATTTGGGAAGAAATATATGAAGAGACGAGAGGTGGTGAGACGAAAGTTATATGTTCGCATTGCAATACAACTTTCAAAAAACATCGACGGTCGACAACTACTCATTATTCCAAACACCTTTCACAATGTCCCAAGCGATCAAGAACAGCAAGTGGAGGCCAACAAATGCTCGTGTTTTCCCCATTTATAGGGGACTCTCAAACTAGCATCATGACTCATCAGTATGAGAATGAGAAGGTGAAAGAGTTTATTGCAAGGTTAGTTATAATCGACGAGAAACTATTTAGATTCATAGAGAGCAAAGTATTCAAGGAATTATGCAAATACCTTAATCCTAAGGTTGATGAGATGTCGTGTATCATGGTGCAAAGAGAGTGTGCATGAAAATGTATTTAAATGAAAAGGCAAAGATGAAAGATGTATTGAAATTACTATCACTTATAAATTTGACTTCAGATTTGTGGACGGCGTCCAATCAAATGAAGAGGTACATGTCATTGACTACACACTACGTTGATACGGAATGGAAGCTATGCAAGTCAATCTTAAACTTTTGCCATCTTCCTCCCCCCATACTGGTTTGGCAATTTCAAACTGCATATATAATTGTCTTCTATAATGGGGCATCGATGATAAAATTTTCGCAATAACATTGCTAACACAACCTTAGCGAGCCTTAATACATGATGGTAACACCGGATGTCTTGCCCAAAGAATCTAAGAACTAGAAAGTTTCCTCAATTACGGCCACTTTGGTGGAAAAGATTACCGAATCCACTCTTCAATTCCCTAAGACAGGGTTGCACCCAAATTCATTGCCGCTAATGAACTTCCTCAATGTCTATATATGGAGAGGCCGATGATTGGGTCAATCAAGTCACTATACTTGACACATCTATCAAGTCACTATACTTGACACATCTAGACACTTTATCAGCTAGGAACCTTTAATATCATGATCAGCACCACAACTAGGAATTGTACAACAACTAGATTGAGATGGCTTAAATTAGGCCCAACCGCCCAAGTGACCAACAACATAAATTAGTTCACTCTTTATAACATTGATTAGCAATCAAACTACGAATTTATCGGTTCTATTCATTACATTGCCTAAAAAGTTTGTAAGCTAAACCGTTCCATATAATCAGTTAATTAAGGTCTATATGGACCGTGTGTACATGAGAATCTAGATTCTAGGCTCACTATATATTTTGGAAGTGGTGGCAATGACAAAGCCACTCCTTAGACACCAATCTACCACGATTAATGAGCATCGGTCACATTGATGCTAGCAGCAATGGCATAAAGCTATATAGCCCTGGCAGCAATGACATGTAGTTATGGCCCACAGGATGAACTCTTCAAACCATTTTTTTGGTCAAGGTTCTTGTACGATCTGATACTGTGAGAACACTCAGTTTTCTCCTTGCTTTCAGGTGTTTTCCTCTACATGGTGCAAGAAATGTTGACACTTCAATATTTTCTCATTGATTGAAGGAGCTATTTGGTTTGGTCCATTTGAAGCACTGCCAGGCCATGGTATTTTTTTTTTCCCAACAGTATCTTCATTTCAGGAAAAGCAATCACTTGAAAGGTAATCATTGCAATCTTCACCCCAAAAAAAAAAGAAAAAGGGCTAAAAACTACAATTAAAAATATTTAGCCCTGAGAAGAAATTTTTTTTCAATGCAATTAATAACAGGAGAGAATTCTGCAATATTCACACTCTACACAGATGGCCACTTGAGTGATTTCTCCAATAATTTACAATAAATGGTGTCCTTAAGGCATGAAAGTCACAAAACTATTCCCGGTGGATTTCACAGTTGTCCTCTGCGGAGAGAGGATGTGATTGGGACATCACGCGCACACGCACACGCGCATGCACGCCGCCCCCCCTACACACGTACGCAAGGAGAAAGAGAGCCCCATTATCGATCTGGATCGATGACGACGTCTAGGGAGGGCCTCCGAGTTAGAAGACCGAGTTTTGGTTCGTAGGAGTGGGCCCGATAGTCAAGTAAAGCCCATCATGGGTTCTCATGATCGTGGCCCACTAGTCTAATTAATCTCATATTTTAGGTCTTGCTTATTAATGTTATTTAGAATATCATGGATGGTTTAGATTACTTTGATTAGTTATTATTTTTTATTACTTCATCGTCAAGTAATAAGTTGCACACATGGCGCAAGTTTTGGGGTATGGGGTTTTCTTATAAATAGGCACCCCTTGTAGGGTTTTTTTCTCATTGAAGATTAATAAAATTCTACGTTTTTTTCTACTCCTCTGAGTTCTTGGGTTATGAAAATCCAATTGGGTGCGAAGCCCTCCCTTCATCAAAGGGCTGACTACCGTGGTGCGAAGCCACATCTATCCCGATTCGCTCCCACCCTCCACCATCGCTATTTTTCATCTCCTACAACCATCCGCACTTCAAATTTGTCCGTTATTGCAGCAATTTTCCTCACTTCTATAGAATTCCATAATCTAGCCCTGTAGGAGAGCTGAAACTTCGGCGGAGCACCACGCACAGACCGTGCATCCGATCGATACGAGACTCGGAAGTTTTGCAGCCCTCCCCTGGCCGACCAGAGCCTAGGATGTGATTTCTGGATTCGGGGCCCCCTCACACGTGTGTCAGGCCTGGCCCGCTGTCCGCCACAAGGACTGTTTCCAGGTTCAGATTTTTGCCTATTTTATTCCTCTGATACATATTTTCCCTAACCCTAACCCTAAATTGCATTATTTCAATTTTTTTGCCCTTTTTTTTCTAATCCTAGGGTTCTCTGAATTGATATTGGTGAATCCCTTGGATTAGGGACTAATTGTTGTGCATATGTGGATGAGTTTTACTTCCCTTTGAGTATCATTTGGCTCATAATTTTTATTGGTCCATCCCTAACATGTGTAGGCCTGTACCCACACAAATTCCCCTTGCTTGAATGTTTGGACTTTTGTGTGGGATGTGGAAAATTTATGTAAATGTTTATGAATTAGTTTGATCTAAAGCCTAAAATCTTGCATATCATAGTTAATTTTCATGTCTTGCATCAAATTTGATATCAGAGCCTAGGGTTCTTATAGGGGAATACATCACATGTTTAGGGTTTAGTTTGTCTATGTCCATCATACATCAAGTCTCATCACATATAGCTGTTTAGAGATCCATAAATCCTTATACAAGCTGCTGAAATTTCTATTAACAGAAAGTTAGCAACTCACATTGCTGGAATTTTCTGTTATCCCTTTATTTTAATAGCTATATTGCTAAGTTTTAGTGACATTGTGTGGTTGTCCCCATATAAAGTCCCATAAGATCATTTAGTTTCATTTAGGTGCATATAGTCGCAGTAGAAAGTCTTTAGGTTGAGTTAGTAGTTGTATGCCCACAAGTACGGGTCGTGGTTTTGGCTTGCACCCTACACTAAACATGGAGCAATTGCAAGAATCAGTGAACAGGTTGACCCAGCAGGTTGATTCTTTGGATAAGCGTTTGGAACAACGCATGGACCAACGCCTTGAGCAATTTAATGCGCGCATTACCCAACTAGAGGCCTCCCTAGGGGCAAATCCCACCATTAGGGAAGATGCTCAATCTCAAGCAGGTGGTCAGGATGTTAGACCAAGGAATGGGGGTGGCCAAGGAATTGGTCATGGACACGCACCCGTGCACCCACCCCGTGAGAGAGATCATGATCACTATGACCCAAATGCGCAACTCCTCAAGGGAGTTAGAGTAGACGCCCCTACGTTTGAAGGCCACTTGGACCCTAAAGCCTTTTTAGATTGGTTGACGGATATGGACCACGATTTTGAATGGTATGACATGTCGGATGCTCCTCGCGTCCGATTCGCCAAGATGAAGCTTGTAAACCAAGCAAAGAGGTTTTGGGCGACGGTAGAGCGAAAGAAAGAAAGAGCGAGGGAGCTCCCAATAGTCCATTGGGGAGAGATGAAAGAAACACTTAAAGAGAAATATCTCCCTTTCTCTTATCACTTACGGTTGGTTGAGGAATGGAAGTCTCTTTGACAGGGTTCCTTGAGAAATTCGAAGAGTACTTGACCCGTTGCAAGGTTGATGAGGACCCCGTACTCACCCTTGTTAGCCTTAAAACGAGCCTCCGTCCTGACATTAGGAGAGAATTGCTCGCCAAAGACATAGACACTATTAAACAGTTGTATCAAGTAGTATTGGACGTCGAGCAATACCTCAAAACATCTATGGGAAGGCGGTTTGACTTTCGCGATTCTAGTGCTAAGGCCAACCCCTCTGGGGCTAAACCTCATATTGGATACCAAAACAAACCTTCCAACAGTTCTCAGTCCAAGCTCAAGGATGATAAGGGTAAAGAAATTGTCGGGTCTAGCTCACGTGGAAGTGGGGCAACTAGGCGTTTTAGGTATCAGGAGTTTGGTCACTTTGCCTACCAGTGCGGCACGAGAGAGGGCATCAAAGTATTCCTTATTAATGGGCAAGTAGAAGTAGTGCCCCCAAAGAGTGAATGTGATGAGGAAGAATATGAGCAAGTAAAAACCCATAGTGATGAGGAAGAATATGAGCCAGTAAAAACCCCTAGTGATGAGGAAGAGGGAGCGCAAGAGTCTGCGACCCTCGCGATTGTGCGTTGCACCTTAGCTCAGGCCAAGAACACTGATGATTGGCGCCGTAACACGATCTTCTATACACTGAGAAGAATTGCTAGTATCTAAAATAGGATGCAGCACTATTTTGTGCATTTATATGCATCTGTCTTTGAAGGGGAAGGAAACATACTTTCATGAGAAAAGTTAAAAGTAGGGTTGTACACAAGCAGATTTAGCTCGGTAGCTCGCTCAACTCAACTCGACTCGGGTCAAAACTGAGTTCGAGCCAAGTCAAGCTGATTTTTTGAGCTCGGAAGCCGAGTTCGAGCTTGCCCGAGCTCGACTCAGTATTGGCTCGAACCGGACTCGGTTCGACTCGGACCGGCTCGAATTGAAAACCGGGTATATTAATAATATAATATATTATATATAAATACTCGAGGGCGCTTTATTCTTTTTTAAAAAACACCAAATCCCTAAATTCCCAAATCTGTCCAGTGTACGACCCTCTCTCTCTCTCTCTCTCTCTCTCTCTCTCTCTCTCTCTCTCTCGTGTCCAGCATCCATCGAGAAATCTCCTCAATCATATAATACTTCGGATCCAAAAATCTCTTCTTCTCCAAAAACATCGGGAAGAGAGAGAGAGCAAAACCCTAGATTTGCAGCAGAAAAAGCAAGGAGAAGATGTCTTCTACTTTCAGCAGCAACAAAACTGCTCCCTTATTCGGCTTCCTCGGCGCCGTTGTTGCCCTCTTCTTCTCCTGTAATTTCTTTTCGATGGGTATGCACACCTCTCGTCGGGGCTTGCTGGGTTGTCAGCCGAGATGGTAAATGGGATCGTTGATGATGCTATCATCCAATAATTCATCCCTCTCTATTCAGTTAGTAGTTCTTCAGTTTTTTTATTTATTCATTTGGATTTTTGAAGATCAGGTCTTTTCTAACTTGTGTTACGAGCTCGAACTCGAACTCAGCTCGAACTGGACCGAGCTGCCGGCCGAGCCAAGCACGAGCTGCTGTTCCAAGCTCGAAGGCCGAGCCGAGCCGAGCACGAGCTGAGACTCAAGCTGTCCGAGTCGAGCACGAGCTGGGCAAAGCTCGGCTCGGCTCGACTCGTGTACACCTCTAGTTAAAAGCATTAAGTACAACCTACAGGTCTAAACCTTCTTTTTTATCTGTTACAAACTTACAATCATAAACCATGGATCCAAGTTCAGATAAGGGTATAAATGCGACCTTTGCCAAAGTTCTAGGACTGCTTTGTTTCCACTTCACAATGGTGGTGTTACCACTCTATTAACAATTAGGAGGCAGACCTCTCTCATTTCCTTCTAGCGCTGTGTTTGAGTTTAGCTATTGATGCCAGACATAGCTTCAGTTCAACCAGCATGAAAGGCTTAGCCATAAACATAAGCACCCATAAAAGCTGCCTAATTACTAAAATCAAAACATATGATCCCTCATGCAATGCTAACCACCACACCTAGATTGTGAACAGTTACTTTTTCATGAACTGATCATTTGGGGCCAAGCAAGGGGGCTGTCTGCTTTTTTTTATTTTCTTTTCTTTCTTTCTTTTTTGGTTGTTTCTGCTCCCTTTTAATATATATTTTCAATCTTTTTTTTTTAAAAAAAAAAAGGCAATTTATTTTTAATTTATGCCCCAAAATAATATTTTGTTTGTTTTGGGTCTACCTGAAACAAGACAAGTATTATTTTGGTCAAAGTACATCGCCCGTACCACTACCTGAGCAACTTCCAAGCATACCCTTAGCCTCCCACCTAATTGGATACTAAAACAAAAGCTCTGACACATCAACATTTGGCATCGTTACAGAAATTCATGATATGTGAAGTTCCAGAGAACATTTACAGATTTCCCAAAAGCAGTCCTATGTTAGATATGCAACGGAATATAATTCCAAGAAGCTGCAACTACCTACTAAAAACTCCGAAAATAATACATGGCCTAATCACAATTGACTCAACAACAACATGGAATTTTTCTCAGGGAAATATTACATCGCAGGCAAAGAACAATACCAAAATAAGCTTCAGACAAAACCTCACCTGACATAGTTCCCATCGGTCTGAAATGAATCTGGCTTCGATCCAAGTTTCATAAACTTCATTACAGCAGGAAAGAAAAGATCCAATTCTCTTCTCCCCTGCCGCTCCAAACCACGACTTCACCTCTCAGAGAATCACCAAATCAATCACACCACTGGCTAACGAACATGCCTGAAATATGATAACTCCCCCGGAAATGGCAATAAAAAATATCAAGAGGAAAACCCAAATGGTACTCCTAAAGAAAATTGACCTTCAGCGTTCAACGTATGCAAAGACCGAATCTTTTCGATCTAGCAGAGATGGGGATCCGAATTTAAAACACTCTTCTTTTCAATGACAGAATCTTTTTTATCAAACGGGTGCAGAAATTCTCAGAAAGATCAAATGGGTCCGAATTTAAAAGCCCCTTTCTTCAATGGTAAGAGTTAGCTTGTTTCCTCGGCCTGCAGCAGGGCCCACGGAGTCCACACATAAATGGTCAGCCAAGGAGACATAGCCATCAGACCGTTTGGACTAAACAAATGCAAAAATCGAAGAACCCCACAAGCACAAAACTGACAACACCGCCTTACAGCATTTGTTTATGCATTTGCTCTGAATTCTTTTTTTTTCTTTCTTCTTTTTTACTTTGCTTTGTATTTAAACAACAGCCACTAAAGATGCATGATCTGCAGCTTCAAGTCCCAAACACTGGAATCCACATTCCTTCACTGAATTACCATCAAACACCCACAAAAAGACCTGCAACGGAAAACAGCATCTTGAAATGAGAAGAAAAACCACCAAAACGGTAGACAAGGAGCATCTTACAAAGAGGAAAATAAAAAAAGAAAAGAGAAGGGTAGGAAAAAAGAAAGGAAGGGAATCTTAGAAAGTGGGAGAAACCCAACACCAGAAACCAAAAACAGCTCAAGATAAAGTTTTTTAAAAAAATAAAAATAAAAATAAACAGGCACCATTATAGTAAAAATAAAAATAAAACATAATCCATTTTAAAATAACACAAGATAATGCAATAAAAGAATCAAGTGAGGACCACCATCAAAACTGCTTGAACTAAAAAGAAAAAAAGCTAACTAAAACAACCAATGCAAAATAAAAATAAAACCACCACAAATGAAGTTCATGAAGAATATGAAGGGGGAAAATCCATGAAAAACAGCTCATACTAATGCTAAAACCACCTTAGGATAAACTAAGGGAAGAAAAGAAAACAAAAGAAAGAGTCATTGGTAGCTACTTTGACTGATCATACACCCATCCTTTTCAGTTTTGGTTTGTACTATTGCGTAACCAAAAGGTGAAAAGGTTGGGTGTGTATCTATCTATGAGATTGGCTGTAAATGGTGGCTTAAACAATCATTCAAATATGTAGAAAGAAAAAAGAAAATCATCCACTCAAAAAAAAAAACCACCTCTAGATGAAAGGAGCACCACCCAAGACATGTTGAGAATTGCCCCAAATAAAACAAAATATAAACCCTCAAAAAGAGAGAGAGAGAGAGAGAGAGAGAGAGAGAGAGAGAGAGAATTTCAAAACCACCTTAAAAAGAACTAACCAAAACACAAAACCCATCTCACATAAGAATCAAAACCCACCTTTTTTTCTTTCTTTTCTTTCTTCTTTTTTTTTTATTTTTGAGACCAACTCAAAATCATATCTTAAATCAAGAAACCCACCTCACCCAAAAGAGTTCCTTCAGCTAAAAATCAACTCAGCCAAGAATCAGAGAGCTCCTTCTGCTCCATTCCAGTCATGGCCCCATGCAATGTAACATAAGTAAGTGGCAGACCAAAAAGAAAAACACCCAAAAGATAAAAAGGAGGCAGATCAAAAGAGAAATCCCCACAAATTTTCTCTCTCAATCCAAACCATACAAGCTAAGAATGTTCGTTGTCTTTGGAATCAGCAGCAGCAGCCCCCTTCAAAAAAAAGCAGAGACAGAGAGAGATGACATCGAAATATCTCGTTAAGAATTTTCACAAACGAATGAGAGCATTGGAATCGCTTCACCAAAAAAAATCGGAATCAGAAAACTCTCCTAAAGTCTCTCTCTCTCTCTCTCTCTCTCCCTTGTATCAGGGGGCCAGAGCCACGACCATGACCTTCTCTCTTTATCTGCACCGTTTCGCACGCCAACCTGACACTCCTGCTCCTGTTGCTGCTGCTGCCGCCTACCTTTGTTATTTACTCGGTCCAAAGCACTTTATAGGTTTATTCAGTTCACACGAGTAAACTAAGCAGGCTCATGAAAGATCCTAGCCGTTAAATAGGTGACTCTCATGGATTAGATTCTATGTGTCAAAACTCAGATAAATATGATAATCAGGCAGGCTACATGAGCCTGTAGAGATATACCGCTTGATATTTTATTTTGACCGTTCACTTCTGTTCGACAGATGTGACGCACCTGATGACCATATGGGTTTGATTCTTCACTTGTAGATTGTCTAATGAACGGTTCAGATCATAGGTGAGTGTACCACCAAAGTGCACTCGACGAGTACACTCCTCATTTCTTTTTCGTGTTGTCCGATACTCTGTCAGCATGTGATGCTCGATACGCAGGCTCTTGTTAACTGTACATCGTACCAAATATTAACTGGAATTAAAGCCACTGCATTATGTCACTTCGTGTCGCTGACCCATCCGGTCCAAAATCAAATTGGTTGAGGAATCCTGGCCTCTGATTCGTGGATACTTGATTCTTGGCTATACTTTTATTTTTAACCGTCCAAAAAATGGCCGCCAATTTAATGGTTAGATAATTAATAACCAAAACTTTTATTTCATAGTCTCTCGCTGGAGTATTAAAGTTTCTCCTTTTTGGAATTTTATAAAATACTCTATAAGTTTTATAGAATTTACATTCTAGTACCTTCTTTTTAAATATTGTCATTAAATTAAGTAAGTTACATTAAATTACCTTATTCTCTTAGATTTCTCCAAAGATAGTTAGATCAAGTGGAATATTTTTCATAAATAATGAAACTGCCTTTGCCTCTTATAAAACACTAATAAAAAGAAGCTTGTACTCGCATGTATGATTATTTGAATAACCACAATTGATTGACTGCTTAATAAGCATTGCCTTGATTGGGTCAGTGAATGTGAGCCGTCTGATTTTTTCCTTACACAGTCCATTTAAACTCACAAGGTAAAGAAGATGGATTGTCCAAATAATACAGCTTTTTTAAAAAAAAAATCTACCAGCCATTCAATGTTGCAACTGTTGAGGGTACGGTTAAAATATAGCGGTGTATGATATTTATGCGGGCCCCATGGAGTTTTTTTTTTTGTTACTAGGGCTCTTTACTTAGCAGGAAAATGTGCCTCACTTCCAATATGGACATTTGAAAGGAGATTATTTCAAAAGGGATCCAATACAAATGAGCTTTCTAAGGTTTGGATCGACTGGCTGGTCACTTATATGATGGGAACTTTTCTTCCTTACTAGCCTTGCTTGCTTTAGACTATAAGATAGTGGATTGAATATCCCCAAAGAAAAAAGAATAAAAAGAAACTTCAACGGATGTCTTAATTCCTACTGCCCAACCCATGAAGTCGGAAATGTCTTTCTCAATCTTGTATAAGGTGAATGTTGGTTTGTTCAATTATTAGGTTGAAAAAGTGTCTACATTAGTGTATGAATTGGCATGTGGGGGCCTACCATGATGTTTCGTGATATTAATTTGTCCACCATTTATAATTTTAGCCCACTCTAATTCTCCTTAGACCCCAAAAATTAAGTTGATCCAAAACTTAGGTGGACCTCACCATGTAAAATTGTGCATAAAACCTTTAAAACAATGCTTTGTGGCCCACTAAGTTTTGGAAATTGTGAAATTTGCAGTGTCCGTTTGGCCTAATTAGGTACATCTCTTGAATCACGGCATGTGAATGGTCGCACACAATTTAGAAGTTTTTTCAAAGGTGGGCATCTCCTTTTGAACTTTTCTATGTGATGTGGCCCACCTGATTTATTGATCCGCAATGTTTTGACAGCAAGAAGAACATTAGGACTCATTTGGGACCGTGGATTCAAAACCCTAATGGATTCAGAACGCCCTGGCTTTGAAACCCCCTCAATTTGAAATCCTCCTATTGTGTTTGGCACCTTAATTGGGAATTAACTTTTAATTCAAAAGTGGCTATGCATGGTATATTTATAGGGGTTTGAATTTAATTACTAAATCAACTTTAATATCTCTAATTATATAGTGAATATGTAATGTTTGACACAATAATTGTAATAAGCCCGCTAAAATATATACTTTGCCTGAAAATGATGAATTTCCATGTCTCAGATGGGCCACAAGCATGAGATCATGTCTAAGTGACTAACCAACGATTTTTAACTGTTAATTTAAATGGATAATGTTTGGATGGTGCTGATCATCATATTAAAGTAATTATAGTGATACAACTAATAATCTAGTTGTTTTGGGATATCATTAGTGGGTCATGTGCCCAATAATTTAATAGTCTAGTGACACACATAATACACCTGCAACTCTTGGAAGGATTTTAGATGTAATCCAAGCTCTTACTTTGGATTTCAAACTACCTCTTTGAGGGGATTTGAAAATCCCATTTACTTTATGGTGCAAAACAGCAAGGGGATTTAAAACCCTCAATTACTTTATGGTGCAAAGCAGCAAGAGGATTTAAAACCCTCAAAACCCCCCCAAATCTACTTGGCATACAACTCCTTAGGGTGCACAAACGATGGATGAACTGATGTTATGAAAATATCGTGATGTAAACCACAAATTAACTTGTAATTTAGGGGCTTGTTTGGTTAGACGTATATAAGGGGAATCGCGGTGTATTTTATACTTTTTAAGCATTAATCATAGTACAGCATTGATAGCAGCAACTTTTACATACGTAAAATGAGATGGACTCAGGGGGGTCCCACCATGATGTATATGTTTTATCCACGCCGTCCATTCATTTTACCAGGTCATTCTAGGGTACCAGGTCATTCTAGGGTATGCTTCGAAAAATGAGACAGATCCAAAGATCAAGTGGACCACACTATGGGAAAAATATTTAAACAGTTATTGTTCAATCTTCAGTATGTTTGTAGTGTGGTCCACTTGATCTTTGAATCTGCCTCATTTTTAGGCCCATGCCCTAAAATGATGTGTACTAATGAATGGATGGAGTGGATATAACACATATATCATGGTGGGGCCCACCAAGATTTTGGCTTCGAATGATCATGACTCCTTTTCACTTTTCAAATGCATGTGATATTGTTCGATGTATGCATTTAATGATGATTTGAGAAAATTCACATGAAAATACATGTAATTACAAATATCCAAATAAGCCATAAGCTTAACACAAGAACGTTTGCAGGGTTCTAGCATCAAAAGGATTTTGGGTGAGAAACGAGAGTCGTAATAGATACAGTAATAACTCCACCTACTGCCACATTGGTGAAATTTCCATGAGATCCAACCCGTTCATCATTAGGTATGCAATCTTTTGTTCACCTTACACTGCATAAATCACAAAGAGCCAAAACTCAAGTTAGCAATGCCATATGAAACAACTGACATGGAATGCCCACCACTAGTTTTGTATGGGCTCACCATGGTGTGTATGTTGCATCCAATCTATTCATCTAACTAGTCTCGTTGAGATCAAATCATTCCTCAAAATTCACACTATTCCATTTCTCAGGTGTGCCATAACGCGTGAAGTTAGAGGTTTTATGCATGATTTCATGTAATCTATACAAGGTTGGATAGCTAAGCATGCCTAGTATTAATTAAGCGCCAAGTGGGTGAGCTTTTATGAAATTCGTCCGTACATTGGCTACCTCATCCCATGTTTTACTTTGATCCCAAAACTCAAGTTGATTTTGTTATCAGTCATCATCTGTGCATCAAAATAAAAAAGAGATAAACAAACACATTCATACCTGTGTTAGCCATTGTCAAGTTCGAAGCTCACTGGAGAAGGAGAGTGCATGCTCAAATCTTCACTCACTCACTCACACTCTCTCACTCTCTCTCTCTCTCTCTCTCTCTCTCTCTCTCTCTCTCTCTCTCTCTCTCTCTCTCTCTCTCTCTCTCTCTCTCTCTCTCTCTCTCTCTCTCTCTCTCTCTCGTCTATGCAATGGGATTTAGCAAAACCGAATCGTGAGTAGAGTTAGGGACCAGGGCATTAATTTATATTGTACAGGGTCAACGGCAATGACCTACCCATCATCGGCTTGCCGTAGTAAGGGAGAGAGAGAGAGCCCTAGGACAACACTAACACTTGTGTGATACCTCGTTTCACCACTGAGGTCTTGGCATCGATTTCCTAGTGGGAGTGGCTAACAATGAAGTGTGATCTGAAAGTGGGTGTACTAACAAGCTAACAAAAAAAAAAAACTAACACTTGTGTTGTATGGTACTTTGTGGGCATCCTTCTTTGTGTAGATGAGACGTACCCATGGGCCCCACCTGAACTCATTATTACAATGTAGGCCGTCCAACCTGTTGCCCTGACTACGAATGTCATACATGGCCCAAAAAATCTAACAGATTTAACACTCATATGGGCCACCCTGTAAGGAACAATATAAAAATATATTTAAAAACTCTAAATTCGCGTGGAATGACCCACATAAGTTTTTAAATAGTCTAATATTAGGGGAATTCTTTTATCCTGATAAACAATGTCAAATGAGTGGATTATATGTAATATAAACAACACAGCGGCGTGATGTACACATAACTAATGGTAGATGTGTCTATTTTTTTTTCCAGTGGTGTGGCATACCTAAGTCTTTAATCATCATCATTTTTATGTTCCAAGGTGAACTTGAGGATACTTACATGATGGACCCGGTGGATCTCATGAAAGGTATTTTTACTTGGTGTTTATTTAGCAATAAGGCATGCCCCTCGTACCTATGCAAGACAGAACTTACAAGAGAGTGGGCGTGGAGAGTGGAAAGGTTTCATGGGAAGTTATGCCATAATCTAGTAGAGTATGACAGTTGATACGCAAGTACTATTAAATTGTACATTTGGCATATATCAACTCAAATCATTATTGACTACGTTGGACAAATTATTGTGCTTAAGCTAAGGTTTTAAAATTGATGGGTTAGAGAAGTCTAATCTCTAATTTGTGAATATTGCTTGTTGAAATTGCATTCTTGTCAGAAGGGGGAGTTTATCACAAATTATTCACTTGATATAAATCCTTTTGGAAAAATCTAACTCAGAGTAGCTTGATGAAATTTATTTAATTTAATAAAGTAGTTCAATGAAAGAAAGGTGCTCAAATATAAATTTTATTAAAAGTAGGTAGTTCCCTATAAAATTTCCTTTAAAAAAAAAAAATCAATATAGACCTTTAATTTAAGGGATGGGACATGTTTTAACGTTCCTAGCCATTGGACATGACATGTGCGTACCAAGAAATGTCATGGATAAAAAATAATATTAATTGGCTAACAAGTTTATGTGAATGTAAACACCACATTCAAAACCAGACTATACTATTCTTCATGCTTTGGCTAAGCTTTGATAAAATCATTTCTAGGTAATTCGATAACCGTCAAATTGATCAAAATGATAGAACCTCAGCACACTACGGGAACAACCAACGGGCCTAATCAACAGATAAAGAACTTGGCCAATCAAATCTCGGTAGATCATCTAAAATCTTTAAGAAATTCTTTTTGCACCTTATTTCAATAAAAGTTGTCTTTATTCGACCCGTAAGCATCACAAATCCAAATGGATCGCATATTAAGAGTTACCAATGCCTTCTAGATGCAAATAACGAACCTGATTGACAAAATAAAACATAAGCCAACAATGACGTCATCATCCCTACTTTTATTTTTTACTCCCATGGGTGTCAATGAACCTATTTTGTCTAACAAAATGGTGCCAAGTAAATCATTAGTCCACTGCAAGCCGAACACCTTTCATGCTTTTATCTAACCAAGATTCATATTCACAGACCCTACGGATGCTGAAAATCTGAAAATAAGACAGGTGTTACAATGGCTTCAATCTATAAATGCAATGTAATAGATGTCATTCCAAGGCCTAGTGATAGAGACGTAGAGAGACATACAAAGAGGGTTGAGAGATGTGTTAAGAGAGGGACTCTTCTCTGAATACTTTGGAGATTCTTAAATAAAGCTGAGGTCTTTCCCGACTTAAGAAGCCAACTTTAAGGGAAACAATCCATCAAAGAAGCCAACAAAGTCAAGAGTATGGTAGGAATCAAGGATATCCAACAATCCATTCTGAACAAAAAGGATGTCTGATATCCCATTTTCTTTCTCACATCTCATTAAGTTCAGATCGCATTCCAATCCATATATTTCTAATATATCTACGTCATCAACTCACACTTTCATCTCTCTTTCTTTTGCATTTCTTCATATTTATTATATTCGCCTACCTCGTATAACTTAACTTTACAAAGTAGGTTTAGAATATTTTATTTTTACTTACCCAACTCCTTGTGGGCTATACAAAGCAGGCTAGATATATAATGCCAAAATTTCGTTGAATCCACCTAAAATTCATAAAATTCTGTAAAGTAGATACCGCATATTATGTGAGCAAATGAGGGTGCCTAACCCATTTTTCTTATCACCGAGAACCTTACTCAGAATTGACGATTCCAAGCCAACCGCAGGAGGGATCTTACGATTCTCCGACCTGTAAGTGATTCTACTATTTTTAGTCAACCGCGCACTCTAAGTTTTAGTTCACTAGTGATGACTCCAAAATTTAAATACACATTCTATGTCTGAGTCAATTCCACACCCCATTTGTGCAATTAATAAGCAAAAGTGAAAGCAGTGGGTTGCATGTCAGGAGCTTCATAGTGAGAAAAATGATAGTCCATATAATGCCCCAAAAGTCTTCCACGTGTGCGCTTCATAGGAACCATGCACACGTTCTACTCCCTCGTTAGAGAAGCTTTTGTTAAATATCAACTTTCGCTAAACGCAAATCTCCAGCAAAAGCAAGTCTTTAGTAGAAGCATTAAATGTAAGTCTCTAGCAAAAGTAATTCTTTAAGAGCAAGAGATCAACCAAGACAACTTTTTACTAAAACAAGAGTCCAATAATGTGAAGACTCTCTAATAAAGCTCACAATGCAGGTTACAAGATCGGAATAGTAAGAGGAGAGCTACGCAATCACGTGATCTCTCTTGTACATGTGGCCGAATACGATAGGCTATACTTATGTGGAGGATCAATGAGAGTTGCACGAATTCTCACACGCCACACATAAAGAAGAGCTTGAGACATCACATTAATCAATCACACACAAAACCTTTCATCTTTATAGTATCCATCTCTTGTCCTTCGTGGAAACCTATTTCAATTAGTTTAATTATATTTTCTTCTACTTTTGTCCAATACCATGCTGCAGTAAGCTCGGAGTTATTAGTTTAGTTTTTACTGTTGTCTAATGCACCACTGCAATAAGTCGGTTAATTAGTATAAACATTCACGACATTGTCGTCGGATCCCTAAATTATTGAGTCCTTAATAATTATCTGGTCACGATCTGCTAACCATATACCATGACCATCTCATGACCATCTAATTTTTCTTACAACGGTCTCCCAATCATCAAGTTCAGGGTATCGTCAAGACTATGGTCATTTTGCCAGCATCAAAGCACCATTGGTAATGTCTTCCACTTATTTTTCTTTTGCCAATTGTATTTTATTTTACTTTTAACTTAATAAAATTGGCATTATTTTTTATTTTTATTTTTAGTTTTTCTATCTTTATTGATTTTGTTAATGAACATGACCAAAACCACCATCGTTGTAAGAAAAGACATTGTCTTTAAGATTTTAAAAATAAAAAAAAAAAAAAAAAAAAAAACTATTAAAATGACTAATATTTTCCTTCCTAAATCACTTGATATGTTTTACAAATGGTGGTCAATTAGTTAATGTAATCTTTTTAGATTTGATCCTAATCTGACTAATTCGATGCTTGGGGTCACAAGTTGTTCAATTTGATTTGATTCAAATGTGACTCTAACATGCCATACACTTAACATATTCAAACACACTTAAGGCCCGTTTGACTTTCCATTATGCCTGAGTTATTTCGCTTCGAAAATTGATCTAGAAGTACTAACTCAAGTTTAGTGGCCCCGCCATGATTTGTATGATATATCCGCGTCATCATCTATTTTACCATAACATTTTGGAACATAAGTAAAAAAAAAAAAACTCAAAGAGAGATCCAATGCTCAAGTGGCCCACGTGAAAAGAAATAATGGCCTTAACATGTATACAATTGAAGGTTGTTTTCTTCACTGAGCCCACATTGATGTTTATTTGTCATCTAACCATTTTATAAGGTCACGTAGATATGGATAAGGAAAAGACACAAATATCAGCTTGATGCATAACTTCCGGAGCCTTCAGAAGTTTTTAACAGTAGGTGTTGGATTCCCACTGTTTCCTCAGGTGCAATCCACTTAAGCTTTGGATCTGTCTCATTTTTTTTGGCTCACATCATAAATTCAGCTAGCATAATGGATGGACGGTGTGGATAAGCCACATAAATCATGGTGGGCCCACATTTATTTCGCAACCTCCTCCAGCACTAAAAAAGTAGGCGGTCATCATGAAAGATGTATTAATTGCCTAAGTAAATAATTATTACCCATTTACAACATAATTATGGTTGACCTGGAAAATTGAATATGCGGTCAATCAAAAGTGGACCGTTACAAGTGCAACCGTGTGTCTGGATTCAACAACAACAACAACATTGATTCAAAAATATACACCAATATGATAATCAAAGTATCGAGCATGTTTTTTTTACTTTCGTTTTTTTTTTTTTCCTTTAATGATACATCTAAACTAGAAACCATAACTTTAACGGTTTAATTTCACTCACCTATATTACGGGCATGCAACTTCTAAGTGCTAGCGTATCATACATCATACTCTGCCAGATCAGCAAATCTTCTCTCTTTACATAGACCAGGTGACTCTGGAAACGGATTGGCTACTCCCCCTGACACCGGCCAATGGCTGATGATCGGTGCTCCGTGGGCCCCACCATAATGTATGTGTTTCATCCATACCGTCCATCTATTTTTACAGATCATTTTACGGTATAAGACCAAAAATGAGGTATATCCCAATCTTAAGTGGACCACATTGCAGGAAACAGTGTTGAATGAGTATCGATCATTAAAAAACATTTTGAGGCCATAAAAGTTTTGGATCAAGCTGATTTTTGTTCCTTCCCTTCATCTGAGCCTGTATGATCTAATCAATATATTGGATGTCAAATAAACAGTACAGTGAGCCTTAGGAGGATTTTAATGATGGATATCCAATCACTATTGTTTTCATGTGGTGTGGTCTACCTCAGATTTATATACCTCTCACTTTTGGGACCTAGCCATATAATGATAGGTAAAAATGGATGAAGCACATACATCATGGTGGGGGCCACAGAGCACCGACCATCAGCCTTGGGGCTGGTGTCAAGGGGAGTAGCCAATCCGTTTCCGGTGACTCTTGCTTTTGGTTGGTTCCAGGTTCCCAAGGCTCCCAAGGTAGCCTGCAGACTCAAAATGGCTACGTGGGACCACATCACAAAAAGGAGAAGGCATCCGTTGGAAAGGTAATATCTTAAGTCAGACGTCAATCTCAATCCATGTTCACATGGCCACGTGCGTGTGAAATTTGAACGTCCATCCATACCTTGGATAGGCCTAGAGCAAAAGTAGCTCATTGATCACGGACAATTCGCTGGATTTTTTTCCTAACGGTCCATTTCTAATCCTGAAATCTCATCCATTAAGTGGATAGGATCATCCTACCAATGTGAAATCTGGATTATACGTCATCTATGGGAGGGCCCAATAAATGTAAGGTTCGGATTTTGTAGACATATAGTGGGTGTATGGATAATGAATGCTTTATCACCTAGCCAGATAATATCCACGGCACCATACCCCTTCTCAGAAAAATTGGAAAAAAAAAGAGAAATTTACGACTGTACGACCCCTTTATGGCCCATTTAGGAGACTAAGCCCACTTCATTTTCCTTTGCGAGAGTACGACCAGCTGTACGGATGGCTTGCCAAAGGTCGAAAATGCCCCTGCTTGTTCCGTCAAGCGGATCGGTGGTGCTCGAAGACGAGCGCTGACACTCCTCTAACTCCGAGTTGTACGAACGGTTCAAAAGATATCAAAGTTACATGGGCCGCACAGTTACGTATTTATTATATCCACAACGTTCATCCATATTTCGAGATCATTTGGGAGCATTATCAAAAAAAAAAAAATCATATCCAAAGATCAACTGGACCACACCACAAAGAGCAACGGGAAAATTGATTTTCAGCGTTAAAAATTTTGTAGGCCCACCATAACATTTATTTTCCATCCAATCTATTCATAAGGTCACAAAATCCTGGATGAAGAGGGAAAAAAAATTTCATAATGATTCAAAACTTCTATGACCCCTAAAAGGTTTTCAATGGTAGACGTTCAATCCTCCACAGCCTTTTACAGTGTGGTCCACTTGATAGTTAGATCTGTCTCACTTTTCGTCTCAAGCCTTAATACGAGTTCGTCCAATATATGGACGGTTTGGATATAACACATACCTCATCATAGGACCCACAAAAAGTGATGGGGATTACAAAAGTAAAAAATAAAATAATAATAAATAAATAGGTAAGGAACTTATGGCTACGGTGTTTTCTATAGCTACGGATTATAACCGTAGCCACAGCTGTAACCCTTGCCGCTTCGATATGTCTTTTTATATGTATCGAAGGTCTTTCGATTAATCGAAAAAGGTCCAGAACTGTCCAGCGAGTTTGCCTCAAAAATCCTGCAATTTTCGATACATATCGAAGAGTATTCGATATGTATCGAAGATGATATGACCAATAGCTACGGATTATAACCGTAGCCATAACTGTAGTCTGTGCCGGTTTATGAATTTTTTTATTTTTTTATCTTTTTATTTTTTATTTTTTATTTTTTTACATAGATAAATTTATTCAACCTACAATTTTCTCTAATACATATTTATATAAATATGTATATATAAGCATATAAAAAAAAAATTCTCTCTTTTTTTCATTTATTTCTTTATTCATTTAACAAGAATATCTCCTAAACCAAAATTAGTTACTTGATATACCCTATATGATTTTGGGGTAGGAGAAGCTACTTTAGCCAACCAACCTGGTTATTTTTCAAGATTCCATTAGATCTATGGTCGAAAATCCATTTCATTCACTTCGCGATCAATTTCAATCAGTTCGCCGTCAATTTCATTCATTTCATTTACTTCACAATCAATTCCATGCATTTCACGATCAATCCCAGCGATTCCGTTTTGATTCACGGTCAGTTCCACGCATTTCACAGTCAATTCCCTTAAGTTCATGGTCATTTGCATGCATTTAGTGATCAAATCGCTTCAAACCATGATCATTCCCATGCATTTCACGGTCATCCCAAACTATTTCGTGTTGATTCACGGTCGTTTTGAGGCATTTCGTGGTCAATTCCCTTCACTTCACGGTCAGTTACATGCATTTCGCAATCAATTCGCTTCAAACCATGATCATTCTCATGCATTTCATGGTCATACCAAACAATTTTGTGTTGATTCACGGTCGTTTCGAGGCATTTCGCGGTCAATTCCCTTCACTTCACAGTCATTTGCATGCATTTCGCGATCAAATCGCTTCAAACCATGATCATTCTCATGCATTTTGCGGTCATCCCAAATAATTCCGTGTTGATTCACGGTCGTTTCGAGGCATTTCACGGTCAATTCCCTTCACTTCACGGTCAGTTGCATGCATTTCGCGCTCAAATCGCTTAAAACCATAATCATTCCCATGCATTTCGCGGTCATCCCAAACAATTCCGTGTTGATTCACGGTCGTTTCGAGGCATTTCGCGGTCAATTCCCTTCACTTCACGGTCATTTGCATGCATTTCGCGCTCAAATCGCTTCAAACCATGATCATTCCCATGCATTTCACGATCATCCCTAACAATTTCGTATTGATTCACGGTCGTTTTCGTGGTCAATTCCCCTCACTTCATGGTCATTTGCATGCATTTCGCGGTCAAATCGCTTCAAACCATGATCATTCCCATGCATTTCACGGTCATCCCAAACAATTCCGTGTTGATTCATGGTCGTTTCGAGGCGTTTCGCTGTCAATTCCCCTCACTTCACGGTCATTTGCATGCATTTCGCGGTCAAATCGCTTCAAACCATGATCATTCCCATGCATTTCACGGTCATCCCAAACAATTCTGTGTTGATTCACGGTCGCTTCGAGGCATTTCGCGGTCAATTCCCTTCACTTCACGGTCATTTGCATACATTTCGCGCTCAAATCGCTTCAAACCATGATCATTCCCATGCATTTCGCGGTCATCCCAAACAATTCTGTGTTGATTTACGGTCGTTTCGAGGCATTTTGCGGTCAATACCCCTCACTTCACGGTCATTTGCATGCATTTCGCGGTCAAATTGCTTTAAATCATGATCATTCCCATGCATTTCACGGTCATCCCTAACAATTCCGTGTTGATTCACGGTCGTTTCGAGGCATTTCACGGTCAATTCCCTTCACTTCACGGTCATTTGCATGCATTTCACGCTCAAATCGCTTCAAACCATGATCATTCCCATGCATTTCACGGTCATACCAAACAATTCCGTGTTGATTCAGGGTCGTTTCGAGGCATTTCGCAGTCAATTCCCCTCACTTCACGGTCATTTGCATGCATTTCGCGGTCAAATCGCTTCAAACCATGATCATTCTCATGCATTTCACGGTCATCCCAAACAATTCCGCGTTGATTCACAATCATTTCGAGGCATTTCGCGGTCAATTCCCCTCACTTCATGGTCATTTACATGCATTTCGCGGTCAATTCGCTTCTAACCATGATCATTGCCATACATTTCACGGTCATCCCAAACAATTCCGTGTTGATTCACGGTCATTTCGAGGCATTTCGCGGTCAATTCCCTTCACTTCACGGTCATTTGCATGCATTTCGTGCTCAAATCGCTTCAAACCATGATCATTCCCATGCATTTCACGGTCATCCCAAACAATTCCGTGTTGATTCACGGTCATTTCGAGGCATTTCGCGGTCAATTCCCTTCACTTCACGGTCATTTGCATGCATTTCGCGGTCAAATCGCTTCAAACCATGATCATTCCCATGCATTTCACGGTCATCCCAAACAATTCCGTGTTGATTCACGGTCGTTTCGAGGCATTTCGCGGTCAATTCCCTTCACTTCACGGTCATTTGCATGCATTTCGCGGTCAAATCGCTTCAAACCATGATCATTCTCATGCATTTCGTGGTCATCCCAAACAATTCCGTGTTGATTCACGGTCGTTTCGAGGCATTTCGCGTTCAATTCACCTCACTTCACGGTCATTTGCATGCATTTTGCGGTCAAATCGCTTCAAACCATGATCATTCCCATGCATTTCACGGTCATCCCAAACTATTTCGTGTTGATTCACGGTTGTTTCGAGGCATTTCGCGGTCAATTCCCTTCACTTCACGGTCAGTTGCATGCATTTCGCGGTCAATTCGCTTCAAACCATGATCATTCCCATGCATTTCATGGTCATACCAAACAATTTTGTGTTGATTCACGGTCGTTTCGAGGCATTTTGCGGTCAATTCCCTTCACTTCATGGTCATTTGCATGCATTTCGCGATCAAATCGCTTCAAACCATGATCATTCTCATGCATTTTGCGGTCATCCCAAACAATTCCGTGTTGATTCACGGTCGTTTCGAGGCATTTCGCGGTCAATTCCCTTCACTTCACGGTCATTTGCATGCATTTCGCGCTCAAATCGCTTCAAACCATGATCATTCTCATGCATTTCACGGTCATCCCAAACAATTCCGTGTTTATTCACGGTCGTTTCGAGGCATTTCGCGATCAATTCCCTTCACTTCACGGTCATTTACATGCATTTTGCGCTCAAATTGCTTCAAACCATGATCATTCCCATGCATTTCACGGTCATCCCAAACAATTTCGTATTGATTCACGGTCGTTTTGAGGCATTTCGCGGTCAATTTCCTTCACTTCACGGTCAGTTGCATGCATTTCGCGGTCAATTAACTTCAAACCATGATCATTCCCATGCATTTCCTGGTCATACCAAACAATTTTGTGTTGATTCACAGTCATTTCGAGGCATTTCGCGGTCAATTCCCTTCACTTCACGGTCATTTGCATGCATTTCGCGGTCAAATCGCTTCAAACCATGATCATTCCCATGCATTTCGCGGTCATCCCAAACAATTCCGTGTTGATTCACAGTTGTTTCAAGGCATTTCGCGGTCAATTCCCTTCACTTCACGGTCATTTGCATGCATTTCGCAGTCAAATCGCTTCAAACCATGATCATTCCCATGCACTCCACAGTCGTCCCAAACAATTCCATGTTGATTCACGGTCGTTTCGAGGCATTTCACGGTCAATTCCCTTCACTTCACGGTCATTTTCATGCATTTCGTGTCAATTCGCTTTCAAACCATGATCATTCCCATGCATTTCACTTGGCCGTCCCAAACAATTCCATGTTGATTCACTGTCGCATTCCGAGGCATTTCATGGCCAATTTCCTTCACTTCACTCGGTCAATTGCATGCATTTCGCGATCAAATCGCTTCAAACCATGATCATTCCCATGCATTTCACTTTGCATCCCAAACAATTCCGTGTTGATTCACTGGCTTTCGAGGCATTTCCTGGCCAATTCCCTTCACTCCACTGGCCATTTGCATGCATTTCAGGCTCAAATTATTTCAAACCATGATCATTCCCATGCATTTCAGCGTCCCAAACAATTCAGTGTTTATTCACGGTCGTTTGCGGTCAATTCCAGCAATTCCCCTCACTTCACGGGTCATTTCGATGCATTTCGTGGTCAATTCGCTTCAAACCATGATCATTCCCATGCATTTCACGGCGTCCCAAACAATTCCATGTTGATTCATGGTCGTTTTCCGAGGCATTTCATGGCCAATTTCCTTCACTTCACGTGCATTGCATGCATTTCGCGATCAAATCGCTTCAAACCATGATCATTCCCATGCATTTCACTATTGCGTCCCAAACAATTCCGTGTTGATTCACTATCATTTCGGGCATTTCCTGGCCAATTCCCTTCACTCCACTGGCCATTTGCATGCATTTCGCGCCCAAATCACTTCAACCATGATCATTCCCATGCATTTCCCAGTCATCCTGATTCATGGCCATTTCGAGGCATTTCATTCAATTCCCCTCACTTCATGGTCATTTCGATGCATTTCGTGGTCAATTCGCTTCAAACCATGATCATTCCCATGCATTTCACGGCCTCCCAAACAATTCCGTGTTGATTCACGGCGTTTCCGAGGCATTTCATGGCCAATTCCCTTCCCTTCACGGCCACTTCCATGCATTTCACGGGCAAATCGCTTCAAACCATGATCACTCCCATACATTTCACGCCGTCCCAAACAATTCCGTGTTGATTCACGGTGCTTTCGAGGCATTTCATGGCCAATTCTCTTCACTTCATGGCCATTTGCATGCATTTTGCGGTCAAATCGTTCAAACCATGATTATTCCCATGCATTTCACTGCCGTCCCAAACAATTCCGTGTTGATTCACGCTCGTTTCCGAGGCATTTCATGGCCAATTCCTCACTTCACGGCCATTTGCATGCATTTCGGTCAATTCGCTTCAAACCATGATCATTCCCATGCATTTCACTGGTCATCCCAAACAATTCCGTGTTGATTCACGGCGTTTCGAGGCATTTCGCGATCAATTTCCTCACTTCACGATCATTCGCATGCATTTCAGGCCAAATCGCTTCAAACCATGATCATTCCCATGCATTTCACTGCCATCCCAAACAATTCCTGTGTTGATTCACGGTCATTTCGAGGCATTTCAGCGTCAATTCCCTTCACTTCACGGCCATTTGCATGCATTTCGCGGTCGAAATCGCTTCAAACCATGATCATTCCCGTGCATTTCACGGTCATCCCAAACAATTTTGTGTTGATTCACGGTCGTTTCGAGGCATTTCGCGGTCAATTCCCCTCACTTCACGGTCATTTGCATGCATTTCGTGGTCAAATCGCTTCAAACCATGATCATTCGCATGCATTTCATCGCATCCAAACAATTCCGTGTTGATTCACTGTCGTTTGGAGGCATTTCGCGGTCAATCTCCTTCACTGTCGTTTCGATGCATTTCGCGATCAATTCGCTTCAAACCATGATCATTCCCATGCACTTTCCCTCGTCCCAAACAATTCCGTGTTGATTCACGGTCGTTTCGAGGCATTTCCGGCCAATTCCCTTCACTCCACGGTCATTTGCATGCATTTCAGGGTAATTCGCTTTCAAACCATGATCATTCCCATGCATGTCACGGGTCCTAAACAATTCCGTGTTAATTCACTGTCATTCGAGGCATTTCGCATCAATTCCCTTCATTTCACTGTCTTTGATGCATTTCGTGGTCAATTCGCTTCAAACCATGATCATTCCCATGCACTTCACTGTTCCGTCCCAAACAATTCCGTGTTGATTCACTCGTTTCGAGGCATTTCGCCAATTCCCTTCACTTCACGGCCATTCGCATGCATTTCTACAATCGCTTCAAACCATGATCATTCCCATGCATTTCACGGTTGTCCCAAACAATTCCGTGTTGATTCACTGTTCGTTTCGAGGCATTTCGCGATCAATTCCCTTCACTTCACGATCATTTGCATGCATTTCGCGATCAAATCGCTTCAAACCATGATCATTCCCCATGCATTTCATGGTCATCCCAAACAATTCCGTGTTGATTCACGGTCGTTTCGAGGCATTTCACGGTCAATTCCCTTCACTTCACGGTCATTTGCATGCATTTCGCGGTCAATTCGCTTCAAACCATGATCATTCCCATGCATTTCACGGTCATCCCAAACAATTCCGTGTTGATTCACGGTCGTTTCGAGGCATTTCGCGATCAATTTCCCTCACTTCACGATCATTTGCATGCATTTCGCGGTCAAATCGCTTCAAACCATGATCATTCCCATGCATTTCACTGTCATCCCAAACAATTTTGTGTTGATTCACGGTCATTTCGAGGCATTTCGCGGTCAATTCCCCTCACTTCACGGTCATTTGCATGCATTTCGCGGTGAAATCGCTACAAACCATGATCATTCCCATGCATTTCACGGTCATCCCAAACAATTTTGTGTTGATTCACGGTTGTTTCGAGGCATTTGCGGTCAATTCCCCTCACTTCACGGTCATTTGCATGCATTTCGTGGTCAAATCGCTTCAAACCATGATCATTCCCATGCATTTCACTGTCATCCGAAACAGTTCTGTGTTGATTCACGGTCGTTTCGAGGCATTTCGCGGTCAATTCCCTTCACTTCACTTGGAAAATCATTTCGCGGTCAATTCGCTTGAAACCATGATCATTCCCATGCACTTCACAGTCGTCCCAAACAATTCCGTGTTGATTCACGGTCGTTTCGAGGCATTTCGCGGTCAATTCCCTTCACTCCACAGTCATTTGCATGCATTTTGCGGTCAAATTGCTTCAAACCATGATCATTCCCATGCATGTCACAGTCGTCCTAAACAATTCCGTGTTAATTCACGGTCGTTTCGAGGCATTTCGCAGTCAATTCCCTTCATTTCACGGTCAGTTGCATGCATTTCGTGGTCAATTCGCTTCAAACCATGATCATTCCCATGCACTTCACGGTCGTCCCAAACAATTCCGTGTTGATTCACAGTCGTTTCGAGGCATTTCGCTGTCAATTCCCTTCACTTCACGGTCATTTGGATGCATTTCGCAGTCAAATCGCTTCAAACCATGATCATTCCCATGCATTTCACGGTTGTCCCAAACAATTCCGTGTTGATTCGCGGTCGTTTCGAGGCATTTCGCGATCAATTCCCTTCACTTCACGATCATTTGCATGCATTTCGCAGTCAAATCGCTTCAAACCATGATCATCCCCATGCATTTCACGGTCATCCCAAATAATTCCGTATTGATTCACGGTCGTTTCGAGGCATTTTGCGGTCAATTCCCTTCACTTCACGGTCAGTTGCATGCTTTTCGCGGTCAATTCGCTTCAAACCATGATTATTCTCATGCACTTCACGGGTCGTCCCAAACAATTCCGTGTTGATTCACGGTCGTTTCGAGGCATTTCGCGGTCAATTCCCTTCACTTCACGGTCATTTGCATGCATTTCGCGGTCAATTCACTTCAAACCATGATCATTCCCATGAATTGAAGCGAATTGATCGTGAAATGCATGCAAATGACCGTGAAGTGGAGGGAATTGACCGTGAAATGCCTCTCAATGACCGTGAATCAACACGGAATAGTTTGGGATGACCGTGAAATGCATGGAATTGTCCGTGAAGTGGAGGGAATTGACGGTGAAATGCATGGAAATGACCACGAACTGATTGAAATTGACCGCAAAGTGAATGAAATGGATTTTCGACCATCGACCTGATGGAATCTTGGAAAATAACTAGGTTAGTTGGCTAAAGTAGCTTCTCCTACCCCAAAATCATATAGGGTACATCAAGTAACTAATTTTGGTTTAGCAGATATTCTCGTTAAATGAATAGAGAAATAAATGAAAAAAAGAGAGAATTTTTTTTTATATGCTTATATATACATATTTATATAAATATGTATTAGAGAAAATTGTTGGTAGAATAAAGTTCTCCATGTAAAAAATAAAAAATAAAAACTAAAAAAATTTGCATAGACTTTTACGGACTGCAATTATGGCTACGGCTATAATCTGTAGCTATATCTTCGATACATATCGAATACACTTCGATTAATCGAAAATTGCAGGATTTTTTATGCAAAGTTGCTGGACAGTTTTGAACCTTTCTCGATTAATCGAAAGACATTCGATATATCGAAGTACATATCGAAGGACCGTCGATGCATAGTAGAGGACGTATTGAAAAAGCATTGGCTGCGGTTATCGCTACGGTTATAATCCATAGCCATAGATACAAGGCTTTTTTTTTCCCTGTTGTAATCCCCACCACCTTTGTGGGTCCTTTTATGAGGTATGTGTTATATCCAAACCGTCCATCTATTTGGCGAACTCGTACTAACGCTTGGGAAGAAAAATAAGATAGATTTAGCTATCAAGTGGACCACACTGTAAAAGGCAGTGGAAGATTGAACGTCTACCATTGAAACCCTTTTAGGGGTCCCAGAAGTTTTGGATCATTACGAAATTTGTTTTTCCTCTTCATCCAGGTCTTTGTGACATTATGAATAGATTGGATGAAAAATAAATGTTATGGTGGGCCTTACAAAAGTTTCTACGGTGAAAATCAATTTTCTGCTGCTCTTTGTGGTGTGGTCCAGTTGCTCTTTGGATATGATTTTTTTTGTTTCGATAATGCTCCGAAATGATCTCGAAATATGGATGAACGTTGTGGATATAATAAATACATAACTGTGGGTCCCATGTCACGTTGATCTCTTTTGAACCGTTCGTGTAACCCGGAGTTCGAGGAGCGTCAGCGCTCGTTTTCGGGCAGCAGCCGATCCGCTTGAATGAACAAGCAGGGGCATTTTCGACCTTTGGCAAGCCATCCGTACAACTGGGGGCGTATTCTCGCAAGGGAAAATAAGGTGGGCTTACTCTCCTAATTGGGCCATAAATGGGTCGTACAGTTGTAAATTTCTCAAAAAAAAAGAAGAAGAAGAAGAAGAAGAGAAAATTACCATTGTAGATGCCACCTTTTATCCAGCGGTTTCATGAAACAAACGAACTTAACTTACTAAATTAGACTTGTACGCATGGGCAACCTTTTTTAAGACGAAAATACCTCTCCTTTTCACTAATTTGCTTTTCCTCTCTCTCTCTCTCTCTCCCTTCCCTTGCTCCATTTTCAAAAAAAAAAAATGAAAAATCCTGCACGTACTTTCGTTGCTTGGATCACACTATCCTCTAACTGGATCCCACCCTCTCCATTCATCCGCATTCTCTCGATTTTCTGAAAATGATCCCTCCACGAAAGAAAGCACACACCACAGGTATAATGTAGTATATTCACCTAAACAGTGTAAATTTTTGTGGGCATTGAACTGTTGGATGAAGCTCGCATCTTGGTTTTCGGTTCATCTATGTAAAAATCATCTTATGAACATGATGGATTACAAATAAAATATCATTGTGGGGGCATAACAAGGTTTCTAGAGTGGAACCACTGTTTCTTGTGGTATGATACACTTGATATTTCAATATGCCACCATTTTGGGCTAAAACCCTTACTTTACATGGAAAAACAAATGAACTTCGTGGATAGTCCACATACATCCAAGGCGGGCCCAACTCAATTAACTCAGTACTATAAGAGCGCACTGAGCAAACCGTAAATCCAATTTGTGAGAGGTTTTGGTCCATTTGATCTACTTCTCGGTTCATGATTGGTAAAATTTCCCGAGCAATTCATAAATTTGACAGAGATATTATAAAAATATGATGGGGAACTTCCACGGATTCATGTAATGTAACAAAAAATTTTATGAACCACTTGGTCAATTTCATTAATTGCTCGATCAATTTCACCGAAGAGAAATTGAATTTCATGTAAAGCTTGGTCAATTTCATTGATTGCTCAGTCAAATTCACTGAAGAGCAAATTGTTAGGCTAGTTCAATTACATTTAAAGTTCATTCCAATTCATGTTACCCTCACTGAATTTCATGTTCGCCTCGTTGAATTTCAAGTTAGCCTCACCCAATTTCAAGCTTACCTCACTCAAATTCATGTTTCCCTTGCTCAATTTCTAGGTTGCTTCGCTTAATTTCGAGCTTGTCTCGCTCAATTTTTATCTTGCCTTAGTCAATTTTCACCTTGCCTCACTCAATTTCTTGTTTGCCTTGCTCAATTTATAGTTTGCCTTGCCAAATTTCTAGGTCACCTCGCTGAATTTCTAGGTTCTCTCGCTCATTGTCTCAGTTCCCTCGCTGAATTTCTTCATTGCCTCGCTCAAATTCTAGGTTTTCCGCTCAATTTCACCTTACCTCGCTCAATTTTTTAGGTTGCCTCACTCAATTTCATCTTGCCTCGCTGAATTTAATGTTTGCCTTACTGAATTTCATGTTTCCCTCACTCATTTTCTACTTTGCCTCGCTCAATTTTTAGTTTGTCTTGCTCAATTTCAACTATGTTTAATTTTTTATGTTATAATTCTTTGAGTAAGTAGTGAACTTTACTTTTAATATATTTTTTATTACATGTTTGTAGGTGACGATTCTTGTTCTCAATTCCCAAACCCATCCTCTAAGTGTTCATTGAGATGGTAGTTCGACATGGTGAAGGGTGGATTAAAGAAGCATGATACTCGACTAAGTCTGTTCAAGCAATCCTCATTTTTCTTCTTATTGCACCTCTCATCCTTTGGATTTATAGGGGCTCTATTTCACCTTCTTCTTGTAAGATATAATGGTGATCTTATATTTGAGATACGGGGGACACGGTTGCGATTCACGGAGATGAACTTCGTCCTCATAATGGGGCTTAAGATTGGGGAGCTTACAATACCAAAAAAATGTCCCATCAGGAATTCATTAATGGACAAACACTTCAAAGAATATCTAATTTTTAAGAAGCATTTATTAGATGTGTTTAATAAATTAGTTGACACCAATAAGCACGGGGATGTCGTGAAGGTTGCTCTACTTATGTGTGTAGAGTGTTTTGTTAAGGGAATCGAATCGAAAACTATGTGTAACATGGATTATATGTACCTAATAGACTCCATAGAGGATTTCTATAGCTATCATTGGAGGAGTTTGGCCTACAATACAATGTTGTAAGGGGTCACAACTGCTGTGATAGCATCAGGTGTGGTTCGCTACAATATGTATGGTTGTGTCTTTCCTTTGTAAGTAAAAACTCTTTCTTTATTCTACATGAATATATTCGATTGTGGATTTTTTTCCTCATGCAATCTTATTAAAACAGATATGGGCTATAAAGAGATTACCGGCCCTATGAGAGTTTTATTTCATTTGTTCCCTTGCAAATTCCATGCTTCATTCAATATCAAGGCTGAAAGGGTTAGAGATATAACAAAATAAATGCAATTTTTTAGAGTGAAGCTGTAAGTATATGTATTTCACCACCGTTCACTTTGCTTATTTTGACACTTGCACTCCATATATTAACATCAGCCTGGGTTCTTTTGTAGACTATCTTAATAAAAAACTTAGAACTCACACTACGAGAATAGGAAACGGACGCCATTCGCTTACTCTCCGATAGTTTTCAGGTGAGATATCATGAACGTTTAATTACAATGGCATGTTGTTTAATTCATCGTTAAAAGTTTTCCGACTCTTATATACGCATTAATACATTTTATAGGTCATCGAAACCCAGGATGAGGATGAGGGGGGTAACGAGAATGATGACGAGGGTGAGAATGGGTGCATTAATGTGTTGCGTTGTCTCGATGAAATTGTGTTGCCAAGAACTCTCGCATTCATCGTTGTATACGATTGCGATTGGAGGGATTGATTCGTTTGTGCAATGATACATTACTTTCATCTTAATATCATAATCTGTTGGTGACTCTTAATAATCCTGTAAATTATAGATAGAAGCTCCTCGTACGTAGTCTCGACACGTAGCTAAAAAAATTTTGAATCCCCACCAGTGTACGAGTATCGCTTGTTTTCATATTTCATCTCCCCATTATAACAACAGATGATTCTCATAGACATTATCTAAAAACCAATATAATGATATTATATTAGTGAATCGTTAAGCAATGGAAGCTTGGCATAAGACAAAACTCGATTAAATAATAGACGATCGAGTAGTCACGTTCCATAATAGATGAGGATGATACAGAACTTAAGGAAACAAAGAGTAAGCAATATGTTAAATTTTTAAATAAACAATAAGAGCTTATATGGATTACAAATTCAAAGATACGAATGATTTCATGTGGTGCTCGTTAAATTCAGCGACGCTATCTATCATGAAATATCATATAGACTTCTATTTTAACAAGGGACAATTCTATGATGGCCTAGTACGCTTTCAATGCGCACTCTGATTGTCCAAGCAATATGCAAAAAAAATTAATCTAGGAGCCTAACATTTCTACATGAGGATTTGGTTTTAAAATATGTTAAACTTACATAAATTTTCTATATGAGGATTTGGGTTTAAAATATGTTAAATTTACATAAATTTTCAAAGCAAACTCAACAAGCAAAGTCTAGGGTTGAATTTTCACCTAAATTTCTAAATTCTCACTATTAATTATTTCTAATTGTTAGAACGTACGAGAGATGTTGTTTCTGATCAAAGAGATGTATTTGAGGATTCAAATTATAAAATCCTAGTCTCAATATGCTCTATCTACAACTGAAATTTTTTTCTCAAACCTTTATAACGCCACTTCTAGTTAATCCTAATTGCTAAAAGTTATGAGAAATATCATTTCTAACTAATGAGATTTCTTAGGGAATTTTAATTTTTAACTCCTAGTGCGGGTTTTAAGTTTAGGGAGTACTTAAATTTGATCTAATGTACAATGTAATGGGTAAGGAACTGCTTACAATGCCTAAACTCGTCTCACCTACTGTCTACAGAGTGTCTTGACAATGTCATTTCAACTAAGGAAAATTATAGGAAAACTCAAATCCTATATTGCTGAAAAGTTCATTGAGGTCAAGTTCAAGGATCGTTCTTATTTAATCTAATATACATCATAGCAGTTTATTTGTTCTCCCATAATTCCTAAGTTTAGTTCTAAGTTCAAACGATCATTCTAATAGTTTTTAATGGGGACCCAGGTTTTGTTCCTAGGTTTCATGGTTATGTAGACAATCTCCTAAAGAACTTAAAATCTTGAGTCTCTATCTTCTCAAATGTTATAATTTCAAAGTGATTCTAACCAAGTTTGAATGACTATTCTAATGATTTCAAGGGAACCTAAGTTTAATTCTTCTTTCAAACAACTAAATCTGAAATTTCTTAAGGGCCCTAAAGTTTTACGTCTCTAGGTTTGCAATTTTTCCTAGTTATGAAGGAATTCTAGATAGGTTTAAATAGGTATTTTAGTAACTGGAGCAGAATGTGGCTTACATTAAACACCTGGTAAAGGTCATATGTCATGCGTGAATGTCATGCATCATGGTACCCACATACATCCCTTAAATTTTGGTAAGATTGCTCTTTATATTGTAGATATTATCAAATCATGATATTAAACATTAACACATGAATTTAACATGGATTCTTATAATTCCTCTAAGCTCAAATTACGGCCCACAAACGTAGCATATCAATCTCAAGTATGGTTAAGCAATTTGGAATATTTAAAAGTTCATTCAATATTCAACATATATTCCACATTATACGGTTTATAAGACAAAATAAAAATGTAATTTGAAGGTTCATGTCACATCTACTAGAAATATACTTATATTCAAGCAATCACAAATGTATCATAAGGGGATACAAGGCTAACTTCTCTACACATGGTTAATCCATATAGAATTAGAGTAATAGGAATTTAAGCATTACCTCATATACATTAATACCAAATATCAAGCACTTGATAAATTTGAGCGAGCTTCGGATAAAATGGAATAAACCTCAACTAAAATTAAGTGCGGCAAACATGAAATTGATTAAGGCAAGCATCCGATTCAACAAGGCAAACATCCACTTCAACGAGGCAAACTAGAAATTGAGCAAGGGAAACATGAAATTGAGCGAGGGAAGTTTGAATTTGAGTAAGGGAAAACAAATAATCAGGCAAGGGAAGTATGAAAATTCAGCGATACAACCTATAAATTGAACGAGGCAAACTAAAAGTTCAGTGAGAGATGAGTGAAAGTTTAGCGAGACAGATTAGAAATTGGGCAAGGCAAACTAGAAATTGTTCGAGGAAAGTTTGAATTTGAGCGAGGCAAAAGAAATAATTGAGCGAGGGAAGCATGGAAATTTAGCGACGCAACTTAGACTTTGAACGAGGCAAACTAGAAATTCAGTGAGGGAAGAGTGAAAATTGAGGGAGGTAAACTATAAACTGAGCGAGGCAAGCTGAAAATTGAGCGAGGAAAGTTGAAATTGAGCATAGCAAGCTAGAAATTGAGCAACGCAAACATGAAATTGAGTGAGACAAAAATGAAATTTATCGAGGCAAACATGAAATTTATCAATGCAAACATTAAATTGAGGGAGCCTAGCATGAATTTGAGCTGGGCAAACATTAAATTGAGCTAGCCTGGCTTGAAATTGAGTTGGGCAAACGTTGAATTGAGCAACCTTAGCATGAAATTGAGTTGGGCAAACATTGAATTGAGTGACTCTAGCATAAAATTGAGCTGGGTAAATATTAAATTGAATGACCCTAACATGAAATTGAGTGAACCCTAAAATGAAATTGAGTGAGCTTCAAATAGAATTGAACGAGTTTCACATGAATTTGAACGATCAACGCATAAAATTAACTAAGCCTAACAAGTGAAATTGTAAGAGCCTGATATGAAATTCACCGATCCTAACATGGAATTGACCGGACTTCACATGAAATTGAACGAGTAGTGGATCAATTGTCGTTGACTTGGGCTCGTCTCAATATCTGTGAGTTCTTCTTCAAATTCAAGCATGTAATCGCTAAGTTTGACCAAGCACCCTTGGTGAATCAATAGCTGAATTTCTACAAGTAATTAGTTAATCGTTGTCTAATACTACAAATGAAAGTATCTATAAACCACACTTGGGTTTTTTTTAATATCTGTACCTCCAACAACCGTAGCCTCGCTCAATGCAAGTTGAGGAAGGGTGCTTTGGAGTGAGGGATTAATTTGAACCTTTTCAAAGATTGCAGATAAAACTAGTATAGAAGATTCCACGTAACTCTCACCAAAATGAAAAATGACAAATGTAGAATGATAATATATAAATGATAAAGTTCGAATTTAAAAAAGGAAAATGATAAGAAAAAATGGCCGTGCGTTGGTTTTTCATTGCAATGGAACGAAGGCATGTGTTTTGAAAAACCGCACGTGGATTTTTCGTTAAAGGGAAAGAAAAGGCAACGGCAGCGAAAAACGAGGGGTATTTTCGTCCTAAAAATGGCCAATGCACGTGCAAGTCCAAGTTAGTAAGTTAAGTTTCGTGTGCTTCATAAAAACCGCTGGATAAAAGGTAGCGTCTACAGTGGTAGGGTGATGATCTAGTGTGGCCGATTGGACGAAACCTCACCGTTCATCTAGCGTGATATAGACTCATGGGCATCCACGTCACCTATCTTAGCCATCCAATAGGTCCAGTCCATGCTTGGAATAAAACAACAACAATGTAATGGTCTTAAATATCCTCGCTGGACCTATCCTCTGTGAATAATCTTATCCATCAATTTTACTGATTCTTGTAGACAGATCTGAAGATTGTCCCGTATGAATTTTTCCTGACAGCCTATCAAGAGTTGACTGGACCTAATGGACGGTCCAGATAGGTGATGTGGTTGCCAGCGACTCCACATGCAACTAGGTGAATGGGAATGGCAAGATCATTTCTAAAATAAAAAAACCAAAAAAAGAAAAAACAAAAGATTACTGTGGGCATCACATGGGCATCCGCGTCACCTATCCTAGCCGGGAAACGGATTGGGCACTCCCCCTGCCAACAGCCCCGTGGCTGATGATCGGTGCTCCGTGGGCTCTAATATGATGTATGTGTTTCATCCATTCCGTTCGTCCATTTTTAAAGATCATTTTATGGCTTTTTCCGAAACCTGAGATGGATATAAATCTCATATGGACCACACCATAGTAAAACAATAGTGATTGGATATCCACCATTAAAATCATCCTAAGGCCCCGTGTACTGTTTATTTGACATCCTATCCGTTGATTAGGTCATGAAGACCCAGATGAAGGGAAAAAACAAAGATAAGCTTGATCCAAAACTTTTGTAACCCCCAAAAAGCTTTCAATGGTCTACCTTCATTGAACACTGTTTCCTGTAATGTGATCCACCTGAGATTGTCATAAAACTCACCGTAAAATGATCTAGAAAAATAGATAGACGAAATGGATGAAACAAATACATCACTGTAGAGCCCACAGAGCATCGACCACCTGCCATTAGCTGGTGGCAGGGGGAGTAGCCAATCCATATCCCTTAGCCGGAACGCGGATTTCCTCGCCAAAGGCTTTCGCAGGAAGTCCTTGCGCTGGGATGCCAGGTGGTGCCCACAGTGATGTTTGTTATAAATCCACTCCGTCCATCCGATTTTTGAAGTCATTTTAGAACATCCTACCAAAGATGAGGTGCATCCAAAATACGACCGCAGACTAAGTGGATCCAAAACTCAAGTGGGCCATACCATAGGGAAAACTGGCAAAAGAGTTTACCACCGTTGAAAACTTCCTGGGCTCCACTTTGATGTTCATATTCCATCCAAAACGTTCATGAGGTCATCCCCCCATCCGATGAAGTGAAAAAATGTAAAATTTATCGTAATATGTAACTTTTGCAGCGTTAAAAATGTTTCGATGGGGGTCACTAAATTCCCATAGGGCCCGTTTGGCCGGGTGGATTGGAAGGGATTGATTGGTATTAGGGTGGATGGCATGGATTTCTAGGTAATGATGGTGTTGTCGGTAGATTGTCTTGAGATCCATGGGATTGCTATATACAGTCTGTTTGGCATGCCCGGCGAATCCCGAGATTAAACCTTCCCATCCCTCTCAATCCCATGAGCCAAACACGTCCCAAGTAAATTTGAACGGATTAGGGTGGATTGGATGGGATTTGAAAGTAATATCGTGTTGTCAGTGGATTGTCTTAAGATCCATGGGATTGATATCAGATCATGGACTCTGTTTGGCACGTCCGGCCAGGATTTAACTTCCAATCCCTTCCAATAACATCCAGTCCCTTCCAACCCGACCGGCCAAACGGGCCCATAGTTTACTCTTGTGCGGCTCCTTTGAGTTTTAGATTGACCTCATTTTTGTCACATGTTCTAAAATAATCATTCAAAATGGTTGGGTGGGGTGGATTTCTCACAAACATCACGGTAGGCCCCACATAGCATCCTAGCGCATTAACTTAGTGCTAAAAGCTTTTGCACCGTCCTCCTGCGGATGTTTAAGTGTCCATTCTCCTTTCACTAGGCCAAGCATGTGCTTATTTAATGAAATAAAATATTTGAAGCATCCTCTCATTCCAACCACAATCTCTACCTTTGTTTATTATATATTTCCCTTTTTAATACTTGTCATAGTTCATGCCCCAATGATGAATGATGGACGTCTTCACATGGCCAACGTGGCAAAATTCTGACCCTTAAACCCCATGTTTTCATTGGAAGCGGTTTGCGTGCTTGTCGTAAACTATGTGGGGCCCACCGTGACGTATATGTCTTATCACTACGTCCGTCCGTTTTTCCGGCTCATTTTAGCCCAAATGGCCGGCATTACTGGAAATAGTGGGAATGGAATGTATACCGTTGAAAACTTTTCAGGGCCACGGAAGATTTATATCAAGCTAGTATTTGTATTTTATACATGTCTTTGCGACTCCACGAACAGGATGTATAATAAATAAATATCACTGTGGGCCCTAAGAAGGTTTCAATGGTGGATGTCATTATCCCTACTGTTTCTTTTAGTGTGGTCCACTTGAACTTTAGATATGCTTCAATTTTAAGCAGTTGTCCTGAAATGATCTCTAAAGACGGATGGACGGCGTGGATAAGAATACATCCACGGCAGGCCCCACCAAGTTTACTCGGTACAATATACCACAATGAGTTGCTAAGTACGCAATCAGCTTCCGTTTTCATTTCCCTCATGTGTTTTCTTACGGTGATAGTCTACTACCGTTTTGTGGTGAAATCGATGTGAGTCATCTACCAAAACTACCAGTTCACTTACGAGGCAACGCGATTTTGACTGTTTTCTCAGTAATGGTGATGGATCTGGTGTGAAATTCGCATTGATTGGAAGATAACAGCCATCTGATTTGCATTTTTTCTCATCTGGAACATTGGTGCAACTATTTTAATGGTAGGGATCATTCAATCTGGTGATTTTCATGTATGATCCATCCACAGCGACCTCAATAATCTGGATGACTCAGATTGAGTTCATGTATTCCACGTGGACTGTAGGTGAGTCACCAAAGTGGTGGTGAACCGTTTTCTGTAACTCCAGCCCCTTAAAATCAACAAAAATCATGTTTCATACGAAGAATTACGTGATAGTCGTGTCCATGATATCTACCATTTCCTCACGTCTTCAGTTTGGCAAGTGGGGCCCACGGCTAGGTGATCGAGTCTATTGATCTGATAGCCCCAACAGTATATGAGCCGTCCTCATGCCAAAGATCTAACGGCCAGGATCTGTTTGCGAGATTTTTAAGGCATGATCCATACACGGTGGGTCCTATCAGATTAACGACCTGTATTACTTAAATAAGGGCCCCACATGTACGAACTGAGAGACCGAGTATTCCATTCCCGTCCATGAGCCGAGGATCATATGATCCTTCTCAGCATATTCCATTCCCCGTGCCCTAGTGGGACTCATTGCCACATCAGTGTTAGCTTTTTTTCAATTATAACGCATGGCCCACCCAGCCAGTATGGTAGATCTGGGAGCACCAGCATCAGGTAGAGCCATCTCTATATTGTACAGGTGGAAGGGTTTCGAGTCAATCTGGACCATCCACCTAGTAGGCCCAACAACCATGAATAGCCAAAAATCACTCTCATCACAAAATCCTACCCCCTTTTTCCTTTTGTTTTCTACCGTTGATTTAAACTCTACCGATCAGATTGAATGAATAATCAAATCTATTTCCATCTTTAGATACTAGCCATCCATGATAGAACCCACCTGATGGAAGGTCCCGATGAAAATATCAATCTGCCACGTGTGCCATCCAGAGATGACTCTACCATATCCCAGTTCTTCTTGTTCTACGGTATCAGACCTCCCATTAGATAGACCAAGGAGTCTGCACGCGTGGTGCCGACTGTACCAGTGGGCCAGGAGAATCTAGGCGACATGAAGTAGATTCCAGAAGGAATGTAGGACCCACATCACAAAAGCCGTCTCGATGGAGATCTTCCTACCCTGAGGATTACACGTGGTTGGCTGTTACTAGCTCATTGGGATGTGGTGTGGCCCACCTTGATCTGTGCCTGGTACTTATCCATCATGTAGTGTTTGATTTTGTAGGACATGTCCCTGTTATGGATGATCAAGGGTCCCTACATGTCTAACTGTACAGGGTCCTAGTCACAGACATCACAGGTTGTGACCACATGCCCACCAGATGTGGTCTTGCAAGTTGGTGTGGTCCACCACCACCTGACGCATTTATCTTGTGCACTTTCATGGGATTATTATTCTTAGCTGGGATACAGGTGAGCTGTCCGGTCGTACACATGTCATGTAACTCAAATCCCAGCCGTCCAAATAGTTGGGCAGATTACTATTTTTCTTTGGGGAATTATCACGTGCGCTCCCGTGTATGATAGTTACAATACATCTGTAATGTGTGGGGCCCACTGGTGATGTGTTCTTTGAATCCAAACCGCGCATCTTGTTAGACTTCTCATAGTTACTACATAGATAACAGAACCATCCCTATCAAGAAGTCAGGTGGGACACACGGATATTGAGTTTCACATGCATGCGAAGGGATGATCATTCCCCAAATTTATTTTCTACGGTCTATTAGATGTCCACGATTGAACAACTGGAATCAGTTATAAATCATACATCTTCGAACCCACTTCTGGACGGCTAGGATTTGAGGTATCTACCAGGTGGCAGTGGGACAGCTCACCTGTATCCACAGCTCATTCCGCTGCTTCGTTATTCTTTCAGCTCGCAGTAACGAGAAATGAGAGCGGGCTTACATGAGTGAGGTGGAAACCCACTCCACTTATTTGTATGCGATCTAGGCCATTCATCAAGTGGGGCCCAATGGAAACATTAACTGACTAAAAAATCAATTAGGTATATTTATCGTACGTGCCACACGTTTAGAATAAAGAAGAAAGCATTTCTCAGAACAGTCTATATATTTCATAGATGTGCGACCCACCTGATGTGTAGACTGGCTTAATATTTATATGAGGGTCCATTAAAAGTTGGCCTAACCTGATGAATGGACCAGATCCCTCAAATACTGGGCATGCAATCTTTGAATAGCCTCTCTGATCGTGATTCTGAGGCCGGTGTGATTGATCCCTTTAGAGCTTGAATCCTTCGAGAGAGGCGGAATTGCTGTGGATATCTTAGCTTAATGTTTCTTAATATCCAAATCCTTGCTTATTGATCCACACACGTGGCAGTGATGTGGAGCTATCCTGACCATGCAATTAATGACTATAAAATAAATAGTTAAAATAAAATAATCAGTGGTCCAAATTTGAAGTAAAAAAATCAGAGTGTGTTTCTTTGGCCATGCTCCATCCACAGTCGACTCGGCTATTTAGACGGTCTGGATTACCGTACAAGTATGCCACGTGTACGGTTGAAGAGTCACCACCACTTTTTAAGTGGTGCTGAACTAACACAGGAATCTAAACCTTGACATGATCTTGGGGCAATTGAACACTATCAGACAAACGAGATCCCATCTACCTACATTTCAATATGCCCCCACATGGACAGGTTTTGCTCTATCCATCCAGGAATTACCTGCCAACCTGTCATGTCTGTGGAAATCCGAGCCGTGATTCACGTGGGCCCCACTATAAAGATGGCTCTCCCCAGAAATCAGGACAGTCCATTAGTCAGCCTGGTTGTACGAACACTCCAATATAGACTATTGATAATCTTTTTATAACCGTTTGTTGTGAAGTACGTGTAGTTGAATGATAATCCGACCAATCTGAGCTCTGTATCAGATCATATACAAAATGTAGTATGGCCCACTTATTCAGCTTCTTGGATATACCACACACATGGTAGGTTTGGCACGTGCCACCGCGTGTAGGGGTGGCTTAATCAACATTAGTGTTGAAATTTTGGTTACACGCTGTATAGAAATGCTCAGTACTCTGAGAGCACTATAAATTATAGTGCTCCTGGTTGTATCAGTTTACAATGACAGTTCACTTGATTGATCTGTACCGTCTATCAAGTCCAGAACATATTTCTTGTAGTATCATGCAAAAATTTGCAGTGATTGGATGATCCAAACCATCCTTGATTTGGTCTTATTTTCCAAAACCGTCCTTTTTTAAGGCGTGGATGGGATAGTTATGATTGCCTAAGAAAAGTGATTCTTCAGAATCATAAGAACTCATGATGGGCCTTAACAAATATTGATTGGACCTATGTTTGTGTAGACAATCATCACCGTTCATTTTAAAAGGCTATTGATCAAATGGTTATTATTTATCATATTTGTGTGATGTTTTCATATTAGCGTATGAAATTCGTGTTGGAACTAATGAACAGTCTGGATTAATGGATTGGATTTCCCCAATATAAAGGAGGAGCATTGTAACTTTTATGATGCTCCGAGAGCACTATAGCATTTCTCCCCCCCATTGTACCGTACACATAGCAATCTAATAGCAACGGATAGGACGCTTGTGACCGCCTCAAAATACAACAAGAAAAGTTGGACGGTGATCCGCGAGGGGTGTGTTTGGACATGCTATTCCCGCCACACGTGTTAACATGGTATATACGTGTTAGCGGGGTGTACATCAAGTTGAACCGAATCTAGCTGGGCTCGGCCACTAGCTAACCTCAGCTCGGCTCGGTCCTCAAGCTGGCTGGCCAGCTCGGCTCGATTTGGCCAAGCAGCTCGGGCTAGCTTGAACCGGTCGAGAACGAGCTAAGTTCCTTGTTGCAGCATTTTCACAAACATTTAAATTGCACCTTCAAATCTCCCTGTATTAGAGATAACGTCAATGGTCTTACAGGTATTTTATCTAAAGCCTTCTAAGTAACATAAATAAATAAATAAATAAGGTGCTTATTTCATATACATACCTTCCTTGCAACCAACCACTTCTTTGAGTCATTTCATCAAACACTTGGCGAGCAACATCAATATCAAAGTATCCGAGTCGCCGAACTGGTTTGGATCGAGCTAAGTTCCATCCAAGTCGAGTCCAACTGGGGTGAACTCGAACTCATTTTGGAGCTCAAAAAATCAGCTCAACTCGGCTCAAACTAAGCTTCGAATTGAGCTTTTTCGAGCCAAGTCGAGCTGAGCGAGCTAACCAAGCTAGCTCGGTTAGTGTACACCTCCATGTGTTCTGGGAGCGCCTCATCTGGTGGGTCCCACTGTGAACATGCAACGGCCAAGGAAGCGGATTGCATACTGACTAACTCAGTATGCCTATGAGCCCCGCTGTTGATTTATATGTCTTATCAACACCGTCCATTCGTTTTCCCATATCATTTTAGGACATGACCCCAAAATTGAAGCATATTCAGAACTCAGGTGGACCACACCACAGGAAACATTGGGGATAATGACATCCACTATTGCCTTCATGGGACCCACACTGATGTTTATTTATCATCCAACCTGTTCAAAAGGTCACAAAAGCCTGGGTGGAGGGAAAACAGAAATATCAGCTTCATCCAAAACTTTGGGGCCACCAATAAGTTCCAACAATATACATTCAATATCCACTGTTTCCTATGGTGTGGTCCAGTTAATCTTTGTTTCTATTTCATTTTTGGATTCATGATCTAAAAACATCTATTAAAATAGATGAACGGCATGGATAAAACACATAAATCATGGGGGGACCCACTGAGCTTTGACACCAGCCTAACCACATTCAGTTGCGCAAACCCGGCGGTTAACGGTCCACATTCAATCTACACATGCGACCCTCCAACTAAGTGGCCTGATTATAGCACACGTGTGCCAGTGTGGCACACGTGTTCAACGGCCAGTACAATCTCTCCCGGCGCGAATCCCTTTACAAACAAATTGGATCCGGATCTCATCAAAGCTCTTTGACTGAGTTTAGATTGCAATGTTACTGATTTGGTGCAATACATTGCATATGGTCATTAAATGTTCGTACGTGCTAGTTGCGTGTGAGCGTTAACAACGGATAAGATTAACACGAATAGATTGGCAGTACATGATTGATTTCTAAACTTGGGAAAGCTTCCAAAAATCCGGTTTTGGACCCAGATGGCCCAAAACAAACTTGAGAAGAGAAAAACTTTAGATACACTAGGGTTCATACACTTTGCACTAGGGTTCATACACTTTGCATATGAGTAACTTAAACGAGACCGTTCAAATGGTGAGCCCATGTTTAGATGGATCATAATCCAAAATTTTCACTAGTTTAATTACTTAGGTAGCTGATTAATGGGCATTTGTCCGTCCAACGGGTGAGATGAAAATAACCAACAGTTCAGATTTCACCAATAAATGTCTATAGATCATGGGTTTAAATGGTAATCCAACCGTTTTTTTTTTTAAAATAAAAATCTATTTACATTTGTTAGGTGGGATCGAACCTAACCTTAATCCCAATAAACGTGATAATGAGATGATGCTTAAAAAGGAAAAAGTTTTTTAAGGTCGACCTTATGGAAACTTTCCATGACTTCCAACAGTGTGGTGGGCCTATTTGTGTTGGAATGTGTAATTCAATGTGCTATGTAAACTACGTAGGTCCACTGTGGTGTATATGTCTCATCCATGTCATTTATATATTTTTCTACGCCAGTGCATGAGCTCAAAATTGATTCATATACCAAATTCAAGTGAGCTATACTATGGAAAACAATGTTAATTGAGCTCCAAGTGTCCAAAACTTCTTGGGTCCAAACAAGTTTTGGATGAAACTAATATTTGTATTTTCCATTCATTATATCTTTGTGACCTAATGAACAAGTTGGATGAAAATAAAACCGGAGTTGGCTCTAGGAAGGTTTTAACGTTAGACGTCGTTGTCCCAATTATTTCCTGTGGTATGGTTCACTCGGGCTTTAGATATGCTTCAATTTTAAGCTCATGCCCTAAAATGATACGGAAAAATAAATGAATGGTGTAGATAAGATAGATACATCTATGGTGGGCTCCACAAAGTTTACTCAGTACACTTAAAACGTACTGAGTTAGTCAATATGCAATCCACTGAGCTTTGACATCTATTAAAATAGATGAACGGCATGGATAAAACATATAAATCATGGTGGGACCCACTGAGCTTTGATACCAGCCTAACCACATTCAGTTGCGCGAACCCAGCCACAAGAAAAGTGGGCAGTTAACGGTCCACATTCAATCTACACATGCGACCCTCCAACTAAGTGGCCTGATTATAGCACACGCGTGCCACACTGGCACACGTGTTCCAACGGCTAGTACAACCTCTCCCCGCGTGAATCCCTTTACAAACAAATCGGATCCGGGTCTCATCAAATCTCTTTAACTGAGTTTAGATTGCAGTGTTACTGATTTGGTACAATACATTGCATTAGGTCATTAAATGTTCGTACGTGCTAGGTTGCGTGTGAGCGTTAACAACGGATAAGATTAGCACGAAAAGATTGGCAGTACATGATTGATTTCCAAACTTGGGAAAGCTTCCAAAAATCCGGTTTTGGACCCGGATTGCCCAAAACTTCCTTGAGAAGAGAAAAACTTTTTTGTTCTGTTGGAATGTGATGGTTGATACACATGCACCAGAGTTCATACACTTTGCATATGAGTAACTTAAACGAGACCACTCAAATGGTGAGCCCATGTTCAGATGGATCATAATCCAAAATGTACACTAATTTAATTACCTAGGTAGCTGATTAATGGGCATTTGTTCGCCCAATGGGTGAGATGAAAATAACCAACAGTTCAGATTTCACCAATAAATGTCTATAGATCATGGGTTAAGATGGTAAACCAATTGTTGTTTTTTTTTTTTTTAAAATAAATCTATTTACATTTGTTAGGTGGGAACGAACCTAACCTCAATCCCAATAAACGGGATAATGAGATGATGCTTAAAAAGGAGAGTTTTATAAGGTCGACCTCATGGGAACTTTTCATGACTTCCAACAGTGTGGTGGGCTTATTTGTGTTGGATTGTGTAATTCAGTGTGCTAAGTAAGCTATGTGGGTCCACCGTGATGTATGCGGCTCATCCACGTCATCCATCTATTTTTCCATATCAGTGCATGAGCTCAAAATTGAAGCATGTACGAAGTTCAAGTGAACCATACCAGCGAAACCAATGTTAATTAAACAACAAGTATCCAAAACTTCTTGGGTCCAAACAAGTTTTGGATGAAACTAATATTTGTATTTTCCATTCATTACATCTTTGTGACGTTATTAACAGGTCGGATGACAAATAAGACCGGTGTGAGCTCTAGGAAGGTTTCAATGTTAGACCACATTGTCCCCATTATTTCCTGTGGAATGGTTCACTTGAGTTTTGGATATGCTTCAATTTTAAACTCATGCCCTAAAATGATATGAAAGAAATGAATGGATGATAGATAAGATAGATACATCCATGGTGGGCTCTACAAAGTTTACTCGGTACACTTAAACCATTACTGAGTTACTCAATACATAATCCACTTCCTTGTTGGACATTTAGTGAATCCCCTCTAGGTTATGGGATGTCCTAAAAATCAGCCATATTTAAAACTCATGTAAGCCACACAATATGAAATCCTATAAAATCATGTCTAAAAAACATTTAAAAGCACTGGGTGGGGCTCACCTTAGTTTTGAAATGGCCTTAAATTTGGTGTGAACCCTTGTCCAAGTAGGACACTTTTAATGAATGGGTTAGATGTTTGAACCATATCTCCGTGTGGCGCTATAGACAATCAAGAAGGTTTGAATGGGTGGGCATCCAATCTCAACTGTTGTCTATGGTGTGACCCAGCTAAGTCATGGATTGTCTTGACTTTTAGGCCCATGGCCCACTATGAAAAGGTGCATCTACTTGATGGTGTAGATGTGTGACACACATTACAGTGGGCTCACATAGCTTAACCTCATATAAAGTTCCATGAGGTCCACCTCATATAACCTTTTCCCAATCTTAACTTAGTCAATATATGCCACGTGTATTGTTTCTAATACTTGAGTATCAACCACCACACTGCACCCAAGTATTGAAAGTTCTTAAAAAGTCACTATTTGTACAAAACCCAGCTTGCAAAAGAATTTGTGAAAATCCACATCAGCCTTTTCATTTCAAATTTCAATTTTATTTGCCTTTGACTCTTTAATATAATTCTGCCTATAGCAATTCACTAGTAGTCACTATCTCAGTTAAAAGATAAGGGTTGAGTCAGGTAGGAAACTAATTAGTGAAATTTTAAAAAGAGAGGGTGAAAAAAAAGCCAACCTGATATAGCTGAGATAAGGCTATGATGATGATGATGATGGCGACGACGACCCAGTAAAAGTAAAAGCTGACTCTACCTTTGCCTTCACTAAGAGGTAATCACATTCGCTATTGAGTTTGTTAAATGGATAAAGGTAATTAGATAAGTAGGAATAAAGATACAATGATAATAAACATATCTTCATAAAGATAGACTACTAATTCAACCACACATATTATAGAAATTGACCCAATACCTTCCTATTGTTTGATTTGATTAAGTACTGATCTAATACCTCCCAAGACCTACCTTTGCTTAAGTGGACTAATCAACAAGCAAATGGGTCACTTTTCTTATGTTGATTGCTGGGCAAGTCGTCTTTCGCTAATGCTTTTACTAGATTGGAGTTTTGTGGTTGTGCAATGATTTTTTGGAAGTATTTGGGCATGAACCATTGGATAGCCTTTCCATTCATCACATGAGCTGCATGTAGGCTTGAAATGGTGAAAGCCTTTCAAGTCAAGTTACATTTAAGCATGAATAAGAAGTGGTTTTATTATTATTATTTTTTTCGTTTTATTTTAAATCATAGGTAAGGAAAGAGGATCAACATAAGTATTTCTCAAGAAAAAAGCCTCAAGATTCATGAAGATTGAACCGCTAATCCCACGATCATGTGAAAGCAACAGTAACTCCTCACTAGGCGCGCGGTCCAGATATGATAATGAAATCTCATCTGTCTATGACCTTAGTTTTATTCGGGAGAAGAATGGGCGTAAGCTTCATTTAGAACCCATTTCTGATTAGGTGATCTAGGGTGCAGATTATTCAATGAAATGTTAGTCTTGTTTGAGCATTAACTATTAATGGCTCCAGTCTGCTTGTTGCTCATTATTACATCAACACTAATACATTATTAAAAGACTATTTTGCTTTAGATCTCTCTTGGGCTTCTATTTAGAACTGATGGGGTCTCTGTATTACTATCGGAACATTCTAGAGCCACCGGATGTGTTTGTGATTCAGATCATATTATCGGAAGTGTGCAACTACCGAAGAGCCAATGATTCAACCCCCAGCCACAGGAAGTGCCACTAAATCCTCAGGCATTCACAACAGTGCCATTGGTTCACAATAAGTCACCAAAAATCCCCTCGGCTCTCCCTTACCTTCCAATATCATCAGCAAGCCGGGCATGTGTGATATATGTACTCTACTCCAACTTGACAGGGAGTGTTAAAGTATATATAGCCTTCAATGTACATTGGCTGCAGTATATTTGAGTGTAAATGCAAATATATTCAATGGGTTTCACTTCATAGCTTAGTGATAAATAGGGTGCATTTCAATACTAAAGTCATGAGTTAGAGTGCCCATGTGACTTTCAACTCTTGGTCAAGGGTTCGAGTACCCATGGGTGGTGAAATTCCACCAGCGTGAGTGTGTGGGGTTACTCTTGCTTGGGTTGTAGACTCTCAGGAGTTTCAACTCCTGGTCAAGGGTTCGAGTACCCATGGGTGGTGAAATTCCACCAGCATGAGTGTGTGGGGTGTGTGTGCGTGTGTAATAAAAAAAAGAAAAAAAAAGAAGACGTGCCCATGTGAGTGTGAAAAAATTGCAAATATATTCAATTGTCTTCCGGTGCACCATATCCTCCAAGTTAGCATTATACCTTTTTGTTTTTTTCTTAGTTCACTTCATACATTTTTTTTTTTCCTACACATGCACACACACCCCACACACTCACACGTAGTGGGATTTCACCACCTATGGATGCTCAAACCCTTGACCGGGTGTTGAAACTCCCGAGAGTCTACCACCGGAGCAAGAGTAAGGATCCGCATTATACCTTTTAAATTTCATTGCCATTTATTACAAGCTTAACTCTTTTAAATGATTATTATTATTATTATAAATAAATAATTTTAGGGGAAGAGAAAATACTGGTCTTTTCTTTTCTCTCCCTGTTTCTAGGGAAGGGTTAGGATTCTGCCAAGGAGATTTTTGGTGCATGAGCTGTTCACATCGGGCACATAATAACTTTTTTTTTAGATCATTGAACCATAGGCTTTACTTGCTTGACTTGTGCAAACCAACTGGTAATTTACAAACTTCAGCCCAAAGATTGTATCACACCTTTGTTGTTTGGATTTTTTAAACCAAAATGGCATTTTATAAACATTCTGATAGTTTATATCAGTGTGACAAATATCATTTATATTTTGAAAATCTTGTGACAATTTCATGTAAAGTCACTAAGTGATATTATTACAAGATTTCCAAAACATCAAAGATCTTAAAATATCACATTTTATTGCAAAACTACCACGATTTTAACTCGAAAACTAGTCAAAAAACCTTAAACTTCCTATTACCTAAATGTATTTAATTAAAATTTTGTTTATAATATATAATAAATATTTCATTTTTTCTTTTTTAATAATATCTTAACAAAGAACTCAAAAGTCTAGAAATATCCCAAGTGATTTATGATCCAAGGAGTAGTTTAAAATGAGATTTTTCACAATGTTTTATATCTCTATTATAATTTCAATACTTTATATAAAGGATAGCTATTTGATACTATTATAGAGCGTTACTTAAGGTGTAGGTACTCAAAACACGATTGCAATTGAAAATAATACACATCTCTTGCATAGGTTCAAATTAGACCGATAAAGTTGTGGAACCTTTATTGGTAAGTCATAGTCTCAAATCATATTATTTGACCAATCATAACACTTGTTTGTTGAAATAAGACCATTAGATATTTCATATTTAATTGCCAGTGATTGTCAACCAGTCTTATTAGATATGTGTGTGCCCTTAAAATGGATCTTGATGACCATAGAATTTGTTTGACATGTTATTTATGCTATGCTAATATGTGGATAAGCTTAACAATTACGAAAATTAGGTTAAAGCAAAAGTTTCCTTTAATATATATGGGAATATAATTTTGAGTACAATGACCATTGGCTAAGGGAGAGTTATATTCCATAGATTTAAGTACAAAAAAATCTTCATAACCATTTAATAAGTTTTTAGCATACCAATAGTTATTCCTATGTGATTATCCCATATAAGGGGACTGACAAGTTAGGATAAAAGGTTTCTCCACCATCAAGTTAAATGATGAGTTGGTGCCCATGCCCTACTTCACATGGGAGTGTGAGTGTTTATAGATTCAGTTTCAATTATTAGAATCATTTGAATATCTATGTTGGAGAATTGTTCTAAGTTCTTAGACTAAAATGCCCATCATATCCAGGTTAGATTAACTTGTGAATGTATCATCCTTAACTAATAATTAGACCTGAGGTATAGATGTAGTTTAAGTTCCTAGTGTATTGTGTTGTAATCCATTCTACAAGGTTACTTTTATGGCTTACATGTGAGTGTGGTTAGGGTATATGTGCTAGTATACAGTTGGGCCTAAATAATCTAACAAGGGATCCACTAATTACCTCGGAACCGCTTTTATGCAACTTTTATTTTAATCATTAAAAATATTTTATTGCACTTGATGGCAATCAAATAGTTGATACTCTGAAATCATTTTTATGGCTTACACTTTTGTTTTGATTATTAAAAATGTTTTATCACACTTGATGGTGGTCTAATAATTGATATCTTGTTGTTCAATATTTGATTTGCATGAGTGTTAGAGTAAGGGTCTATGACTATAGTTAGTGAATAAATTTCAACAAATATGAGTATTGACAAGTAAGATTACAGACTTTTAAATTTTAATATACAGGGTGTACAAAAGTCCGTATAGATGGGGGTGTACCATACAAGTACACCCTTCAGAAACCTTAACTTCTTTTTATATATAAATCCCATTGCAAAGAGAGAGAGAGAGAGCTTTAGATGAAAATCTTAATTAATTAAATTCTTAAAAAAAATAAATTGTATGCTTTTATATCTTTGATAAAACTCCAGCAATGATTTACTATGCATCTAGACCAGGACCATAATTTGGACAATTTAATTTGACATACTTGTGCCTGTGTATCATCCATCACACTCTTCCAGAGTATCAATGTGGTCTTGTACAAAAGAAGTTTCACATTGGCACATGTAACATTATGTCATTTGTAAATCATATCCCCCTCAACTCCACCATGAAAATCATCTGGTGCAAAAAGCAGGCCAATCCACTCATCAAATGGACCACTTGTGTATTTTTTTTCATAAGATCAGTGGTTGTACATTCTGGGATGTGGCCCATTTGATGAGTGGATTGCCCTATCTTTTGTGCCAGGAAACCTTCAATCTTCCCTTAGTCACCAAGCATCTCTGATGATACAATGTCAGTGTGGTCCATACATACCTTGCTAGATGGTGGCTTATTCGTTCATGTGCTCAGGGCATGTGACTAACAGCTAGGTCAGTTTGATGGATCTATAAAGCATGCGTATCCAAGCTGTCTATATACATGTGGAAAAAAAATGTGAATATAGCAGCTGTGTAAGAGATCCAAACCGTCCATCAGGTGAGCCCCATTGGACATGGACCCTGGCCCGAAAATATGGACTGTCCACGACTTGTGAGATGTGGGTTCTTAAGTCTTCTTTTCAGCCATCCTATTTTATTGTGCATTGTGGAGTGGCATTCGTTCCAACATGGCACACGTGTTTGAGATCTGAGACAGTCATCAAGTAGACACTCCAGTGAACATTTCCTCATGAAAAAAAATCAAACCGGTCCAGTCATCCGGCGTGCAACGCATGCAGGATAAAAATGGACACAAAAATCTGGACCAATGGTTTGTATTCACCCACCTAATGGTTGGATTGCCTGAAATTTTTTTGGGGCTGTCCCTTTTTCTGGGTTGATTCTGCTGGTCGGGTTGGATACCACACGCACCACTGTCGGTCCCACACAACTATTAGCTAGGCCTGGCATGAGAGGTCCAATGAGTTTTTGGGCCAGGCCTGGTCTTAAGTCTGACCAACTTGATGTGTACATGTGTGATGCCCTACAAATGGGCCATTCCAATCCTCATTAAGCAACCCATGCATCTTGAACATATTCCTTATTGCCCATGTGAGAATAAATGACTTTGAAGGGTACGTCCAGCTACACCTATTTTTATTGGCCACATGATCATTTTATTAAGTATGAAAAAACACATATAATTAAGACAGGAAGCTTGGGTCTCTCATGCAAGGCCCAATTAATTTGTGGTTGGGCTTGGGCTCAAGCATTTTAGCTTGACCTAGTGTGGCTCAGATGTATTATATCTTACAAATATGCCATTTCAATCGGTCAGGCAACCCATATAGCTTGAATGTAGATGGTAGTGTTTTGTTCCTCTCAATTGTCTATTGTTTTTGAATGTCAATGAATATATTAGGAGAATTCAAGTGTGAAACAATATTTTTCTACTGTAATTTTCAAGTAGCAGCTCACCTCTTAGCCAAACAATTATTTCAGGATCAGGGTTGGCCTTTTTTGGGCTCAGGCCTTGGTTTTAAGTGTCAAATCAGGCCCAAACCTGGTACATGCCCACCCCTACAGGGTCATGAAGGCCTGATAACCAAGGCCCCCTTACTAACGGGTCCTGCTGGTGTATGAAGATTCAATCCTCTGCCTGCCTGCTGCCAAATAGATTTTTTTGGTTTTTTCTTTATCGTGATTGATCCACGTCATCAGTCACATTATCAGTACTGCTGCATTAAATACACAGTTGGGCGATGATGTGACTCAATTACATTACAGCAAACAGCTGTTTATGGCAAGCAGAGGATCCGGATTCCATCACGTGATAACTATGTTATATGATGTACAGACTTCAAAGGCACGTGAATTGCCGTCCATGTGATTAGTGGGACGAGAGATCGAAGATGTGAACTCAGACCCATCTGCCAACGTTACGATGTGTGCAAGATCTCGACCAACCACTAAAGCAGGTGAAGCCGATTACATGGTGGCCCACAAATCAGGCTAATCCACTCGCGGGTCGCACTCGTATGATAAAAATATGGACGGTTAGAAAGTAAATCACCCATAACTTATATTTATTATCTGATACACGGACCAGATCTCTCACACGTGAGCCATGTCACATGTGTGCCACAGTCACTGTTTCACACGCTCCTCGCGCGAATAGCTTTAGAACTTCTCCATCAAATTCTGTGGTCCCAGGGACCACCGTAGACATGATGGCAGCTGAAGGCCAGTCATGGGCTGATGGAGTCATTGCACGGTAACATGACATGATGGTCATGCACTGGCGTGCATCATGGGTCATGAAAAGGCACACGTACGGGCCGGGGTGTCGAAGCATGTGGGTCCCGGTGGAAGGACCTGAAAATGGTAGAGGTTTATTAATCAGGGCCGTCCATCAAAGGTGACTCATGTTTCAAATTCACACCTTTTTTTAAAAAATAAAAATAAAAATGTTTGACTGTTAATATTTTCATTTTATACAGTCGGTTTGAAGGGTTCCAAACCGACTGCTAGAATCATCCGATCTACAGGTATTATAAAAATGTTTCCATCCACTGTAGGGGAGACTGGATGGACGGACCTGATTGATACATGATCGCAATGACACGTGTACCATTGTGAGTTGGAACTATCATAAACGTGTATCATCTGCCGCAAGGGTCAATCAAAATGCGCGGTTTGTTGCCCACTGGGAAATGATAGGGTAGAGCCAGTAGAACCGAGATATGGTAGAGCAAACTGTCCACGGTACAATCGGCAGGGCAATCAATCAATCGGGTCCGTCCATGTAGTTGCACCTACTTTGGATTCCAAATACAAGGATATTTGATAATCCTATCCATTGAGGAGGTAGTCTTCAAAGCAACGGTTTGAGATTAAAAAAGTTAATGGCAAAACATTCATCAATTGAAATCGGAGAATGTGGTTGATAAGATTGTCTAATTGTCCTGATTTTTTAACCATGAGCCATTGATGATAGATCCCACTAGATGGACGGTCCTGATCGATACATCTCACTGCCAAGTGTACCTTGGAGAGGTTGCCTTACCATATTCCACTACCCTAGCTACCATCTCCCATGTGCCACTGAGACCAGCAACTCATCTAGGGTGCATGGGAGAGCCCTTGAGATTAGAGTTGGGCATCGAGTTGAGTCGGAGTTAGGGCTGATATGACTCGATCCAATTTTGAAATAGGCCTTGAAGTTGATCTGGTTCGGTATCAAGTCCAGCATGCCTAACTCTATTCGAGTTCGAGTTTAGCTGGGACTAATTCGTATTGAGTCCAACCCAGTCAAAAGTACTGAGTTAGGCTAAGTTAGTACCGGATTAAGAGAATAGGGAGGGAGGGAATGGAGAGGAGAGAGACAGAGAGGAGGAGAAGGGTGGTGGGTAGCTGTCAAGCTTGGAAGAGGAGGAGAATGAGGAGGGAGAGAGAGAGTTTGAGATCAAGTGTGGCAAGCAAGGGTAGAGATACTTAGAAATTAGAATTTTAAAAAAAAATTATATATATATATATATATATATATATATATATATATATATATATATATATATATATATATATACACACACACTCGAATCCGAATCAAGTCGGGTTACGAATCAAGTCGTATGACCAAATCAAGTTTCGGATCGACTTGGATCGAATCACTGGATAACTCGGACTCAATTCAGTTTGAGTTTAAATTTAACAAAGCTTATTCAGTTCGGACCAACTCATCCATTTAATTCGGATCACATTGTTTTGAATGATTTAGACGAATCGAGTTAGGCAAGTCAAGTCATCCCATGCCTAGCTCTACTTGAAATGATGGCACTTGAGAATAGAACCATTTGGATGATGGTTACCATCTTTTGACGTATGCATGAATTTTTAGGCCGAGCCCTTGAGATAATGGCCCCCACTCTATATGGGCCCATGTACCTCAAATTCCCTGGATGCGTGTACCCTAACTCTTCAAGCAGGCCAAAGAGTCAATGACTAGTGTCCTAATCTATGAAAGTTCTTTCCATGGGACATCCATGATGGGCCCACCGTATCAATGATTCTGGTCAACACGTCATGGGCGATGGCATCACTTATATGAACTGGCATTGGCGTTTCAACGGTCAAAGCAGGGATTTTAATGGGGGGAGTTAGTTCATATGATCGATGATAGGCGGGCATTTACAGTCGTACAAATAGCACATGTGCCACTCATATTCACTGTCCAAATCATTGGACACGATTTTGATGGATTTTACCCAAAATCGGATTGATTTGATGGCCCACGTCCTGTTGATTGAAATCTGTTCTTTGAATTTGGAATTTTGACTCTCTTTCTTCTTGACCATCAATTTCACAGCTATAAAGTAGGAGCCGACGGATGTCCTTTCAAATAATTAGTTGTAAAAGGGTTACATATGCAATAACAGTGTATAGAGAAGGATGTCATGGTTGATACATACATTGTTTGTAGTGACCATCATGATGTGTATGATACATCCGATCCATCCATTATATGAGTCCCTTGATGTTATTCCAGGATGCGTAAAACCAGGATGACTGATACATCTTGTGGGCCACACATCAAAGAATAGTTGGAATGAGATGCCCAACATTAAAATCATTAGGATTATATGAAGGGCACATTGTGATGGGTGTAGGATATCAATCCACCTGTCATGTGCATACGTTGATACTCTCTTAGAACCCAAAAAAATCAAGCCCTTTTACATGATTTTAAATTTTTTGGCAGTATACTGCAAGCTTTGTTTAGTATTATACTCTCAATTTCTAGATGGTATACGTTTTTACATGTTATCCAAACACAATAAATTATTTACTCTAAGGGCCTGTTTGGCCAGCAAATCCCATGGTTTTAGGAGGGATGGGATAGGCAATATCCTGGATAGGCATGATGAGCCAAACAGATCCAGTGAACTTGTCCCGAGATATGAGCAATCCCATGGATCTTAAAACAATTCATCGGCATCACCATCATTACCTTAAAATTGATCCTATCCCTTGGTTGGATGGATCAGAAGGTAAAATCCCGGGATATGCACAGCGTGCCAAATAGACCCAGTGAACTTGTCCCGGGATATAAGCAATCCCATGGATCTTAAGACAATCTGTAAGGCCCGTATCTTAGCCCGTATTGTTCCGTTGGTTTTTGCGGTCCTCACGGTCGAATTCCGGCGACTCGCGATCTGTAATCGACAGTTGCGCGCGACCCTGAGTCATATCATATTTTTCATAGTCGGCTCGACCCGATACCTATAACCTTGCGACCGCGTCGTTGCCGCGGTTCCGACGCCGCGTCTCACTCGCCGAGGCGATACCCGTGCCAGGAAGTGTGGACCCGCGTTCAGTTCGAGGAAAACACTGCACGTTGCAAATTCCAAGAGAATCTATCAAATCCACCACATCAATCACATCACTTGTCAAAAGTAAACCCATCACTCAACCCATTACTCTCCCTATGGCCAAGTACAAAAGCAACCCCCAAAAGTCATCAAGCACCTCACCTCACCCATCCCTCTCTCTCTCTCTCTCTCTCTCTCTCTCTCTCTCTCTCTCTCTCTCTCTCATTTCTCAATTTTCAAGCAAACTCTCAAGAGCAACCGTCCATGGTTTTCTAAGGTGAGGAAAAAAAGTCATGTGTGACCCACCTCCCTACCACCCAATCCAACCATCCAGTCTTGATCATTCTCCGTCAAAGTTGAAGCCGAGGAGCTTAGCTTGCTATTGATCCAAGAAAAAGCGGAAGAGGTGGGTGATTTTTTTAATTGATTTGTGATTTGAGGGCCCACATATGCGGGACCCATCTTGATGTATGTGTTGAGTCAAAGAGGGACCCATAGTGGCGGGGTCCCTCCACCATCCGATTTCTCCCACTATATCCCTCTCTATCTCTTTCTTTCCCATCTAGTGGCCCACCTTGATGCATGAAGATATCCACACCGTCCATCATCTGACAATGAAAATCCCACCTTGATGACTATATTGTATCTGTGTTGTTCGTGCAATGGGGATCCAGCGTGGGCCGTGGCTAACCAGGACATCTGCTGTCCCAAACGTCCAGCAGGTTTGGACATAGCTGGAAAACACAAATATCACCTTGTTTCAAAGTAGGTGGGATATACAACACTGACACGGACCCCACATTTTTGCACGTGTGGAGTACCCACATCGTCCACCTGATGAATGTGGAACTCCACCGTGATTTATGTGCCCCATCCTCACCGTCCAACAGGTCTGGACGGTGGGAATACACAAATAGCAGCTTGATTCTAACCATGTGGCCTGTCCACGTGGCACCACTAATGAATGGGTTTTATCCAACTATCCATCTATGTGAACCCCACCATTTACAAAGCTGTTGTGTCTACGCAACAAATTCTATGGGTGCATCACGAGGTATGGTTATATCCTACCATCCGTCCCATTTTTGGGTGCGTGGGGCCACCCCAAACGTGTGGCACGTGTGGGGTGGGACCCACCTAAATGTATGGATTTTATCTTCACACTGTCCACGTGGATGTGTGGACCCCACTGCAATGTATGGGTCTCACGTCCAGCACATTGGACGTTGTTTCTTTAAAAAAAATAAATAATAATAAAAAATAAATAATAAACAATATTATAAAATATTATATATACTATGCTATATATGGAGGACCAGACCCCCACGTGGGACCTACTCACACGTATGACATGTGTGGCAGGTGGGACCCACCTTGATAAATATTTATTCTATCCCCACCGTCCATCTGTCCAGGACGGTGGGCTGATTATGGGGTATATGTTATATCAAACCGTCCATCCATTTGTTTGGCAGCCATGGGACCCACTCCACATGTGCTGCACGTGTGGAGGTGGGGCCCACATTGATGTATGCGTTCTACTCAGTCCGTTGGAGGGACAACGGTCCCAGCAGCAAAGCTGTTGTACCACGTTAGCAAGTGCTGCGTGGACCCACTGTGATGTATGTTTTGTATTCCACACGGTCTAGGGACGGTGGGCCATGATGATGGATGTGTTATTCCATGCCGTCCATCTAACGGCTATGTGGGGTGCACAGTGTTGCATTTGTGATCCACACCGTCCACATGTGGCCTCCACCTTGATTGATGTGTAAACTCACGCCGTTCGTCCATTTTTCAGGTGAGGTGTGGTCCATCTTGATTTTTGTATTCTATTGCCGCACCGTCCATCATCTGGACGGTGGGCCAGCAAGCCACATCAGCAGCAGTAGTTGCTGCATCAACGTCAGCAAGTTCTGTGGGTCCCGTATGATTGTATGTGTTAATCTAAACCGCCCATCTGCTTGGACAGCAGCTGTGTGGGTCCAATCATGTGGTAAGTGTTAATCCAAACCGTCCAACCACCTTGGATGCATGTCTTGTACAGCCGCATCGTACATCTGTTTTGTTGGGGTCCACCTTGATGAGGAGTTGTATATTTGCACCGTCCATTCCTGGATGGTGCTATTTGGGGCCCACCTTTGATGAATGTATTGTACATCCACACCGTCCAGATTGTGCTGGACGATGCTGGATGAAGATTGGTCAGCGTTGATTTACATGTCCAATGTTTGGACCGTCTTAATTTATATAGACAATGCTTGGACAGTGCTGATCTGCATGGACAAAGTTTGGATGGTGCCGTGGGCTCTACCGCGATGTATGTTATACCCACACTGCCCGTTTGGTGGGGCCCATTTACTGCGTATGCGGGGCCTACTTGTTATGTATTTAAGGCCCACGTGCAGGGTCCATCTATTGTGTATTCGAGGCCCATGGGCGAGGCCCGATGTAATGTATGTGTGGCCGTTACGTTGTATATGAATCCCTTATGGGGGCCACTCCTTGGGAGTAATGTTGGTTAGATGTCCACATTGATGGGCAATGATGGTTAGATGTCCACATTAATGGGTAATGATGGTTAGATGTCCTCGTTGTGACTTTCTTATCGATCCCAATTGTTGTAACCGATTGCTGATTCCGATTGACGTGACTGATTTGCCGACTCTGATTATCGATCGATCCTGATTGTCGTGACCGATTTACCGATTCTGATTATCGATTGATTCCGATCGACGTGACCGATTTGCCAATTCTGATTATCGATCGATCCCGATTGTCGTAGCCGATTGCCGATTCCGATTGACGTGACCGATTTGCCGACTCTGATTATCGATCGATCCTGATTGTCGTGACCGATTTGCCGATTCTGATTATCGATTGATTTCGATCGACGTGACCGATTTGCCAATTCTGATTATTGATCGATCCCGATTGTCGTAGCCGATTGCCGATTCCGATTGACGTGGCCGATTTGCTGACTCTGAGTATCGATCGATCTCGATTGTCGTGACCGATTTGCCGATTCTGATTATCGATTGATTCCGATTGACGTGACCGATTTGCCGACTCTGATTATTGATCGATCCCGATTGTCGTGACCGATTTGCCGATTCTGATTATCTATTGATTCCGATCGACATGACCGATTTGCCAATTCTGATTATCGATTGATTCCGATTGACGTGACCGAATTGCCGATTCTGATTATCGATGGATTCCAATCAACATGACCGATTTGCCGATTCTGATTTTCGATTGATTCCGATTAACGTGACCGAATTGCCGATTCTGATTATCGATTGATTCCGATCAACGTGACCGATTTACTGATTCTGATTATCGATTGATTCCGATTGACGTGACTGATTTGCCGATTCTGATTATTGATTGATTCCGATCGACATGACCGATTTTTCGATTCTGATTATCGACTGATTCCAATTGACGTGACCGATTTGTCAATTCTGATTATTGATTGATTCCGATTGACGTGATCGATTGCCGATTCCGATCGAGGTGACCGATTGTCGATTCCGATCGGTATGACCGATTTACCGATTTTGATTATTGATTGATTCCGATTGTCGATTCCGATTGACGTGATCGATTTACCGATTTTGATTATCGATTGATTCCGATTATCGATTGATTCCGATTGTCGAGACCGAGTGTCGAGGCCGATTCCGAGTGCCAATTCCGATTGTCGAGGACGATTTCATTTGTCGAGGCCGATTTTGATTGCTGAGGCCGATTGTCGAGGCCTATGTGATGAGGCCCATTGTGACGCATTTGAGGGTCAGGTGATGGAGCCCATTGTGATGTATGTTGGGCCCGTGTGAAAGGCCCATTGTAATGTGTATTAAGCTCTTGAGTGAGGCCCATGGTGTTGCATATCAGGCCCTTTGTGAGGTCATGAGTCCATTATATGTGAGGCTCTATGTGGGCCACTCCTTGGGGCTAATGTTGGTTAAATGTCTACATTGTCGAGGCCGATTGTTGATGCCGATTGTCGATGCCAGTTATAGATACCGATTATGAGTATATGACCACATAGCATCACGATACATGCCCATACACATCATCTGCATGTTTGTTATGAGATGTGGTTGACCATTGCATATGACATTGGGTATATTGTCATGAGACTCGCTGATAGGCGGAGATTGTCTCACATGAGTACACGGTATGCGTAGGATTAATGCATGATTGGATTGTATGACTCATACATCTTGCATTATGTATTGTGATTACTGTACGCCCTAGCGACATCAGGGCGTAGCCTCCACAGGTATTTCGTGGATGGCTAGATGAGACACCGAAAATCTGTTCTACATGGGGTGCTATAGATATCCCTGGGTGAAAGTCCCTAAATCCTCTTTGTTCCAGAGGTTGCTCCAACGTCTAGACCGAGTGGATGCATGAGCATATGAGGGCCATATACTGTTAGGCCGCATCTCCCACTGTGTCGTGGTCGGTTGGAAGGGGGTACAGCCTTACCTGCCTGAGAGGAGGGGGCAATGCTAGGCTGAGTCTGACCAGCTCGAGGAATGAGTCCGCTATCGACGAGCTGGGCCCGATATTGGCAGGCGGATAGTGGGGTCTCTTCCACTCACCTTGTTGCGCGCGATGGGGCAGCAATCTGGTCTGGAGTGTAATAGACCCCGATAATTCCCCAGAGAGTAACCGTACTGATATGTGGACTTATTGAGCAGGAATTGCATATTCATTCATTCATTCCTTCACTATCCACTCGGGCTGGTGGTGCGTAACTATTTATTACGTGTACCTTCGCATAACCAGGATTTCGGTTGGGCGCGCGACTAACCTGAGATTAGGAGTTTACCACATTGAGTCTGACTATCCAAATTTAGGTATGAGACTGGTTTGGATAGAAGTCCTTTGTGGTGGACCTCGTAGTCTGCGATACTACGTACTATCATCCCCACTTCACACTCCAGCATGGTCATTACATTCGCACCGTATATTACATTGCATCCGCAGTACTTAGCATTTTGGGTTACTATGTTTCTAGATTTATATGGCCTAGACGGACTTAACAGGATTTACATATTGCATTATACCCTCGGTATCTGATATTTGGCTCTCTTTGACTCCTCATTTATATGGCTGATCTGAATTGTGTACCCTGATATCGTATGACTCATGGGCATACCAGTATAATTCTGCTTACTCTGATATCGTATCTTGTCAGTATTTCTATTTATTCCATTGTCTGATTTATGGCATTGTATTGTATACTTGGCACTTACCTTGTGCACACACTTTCACCACCCTCTAAGCTTTCTATAAGTTTATGCACGATAGATGCGTGCAGGTGTTATTAGGTTGCAACAGCGTTGAGCATGGAGCGTGCAGTTGTCTTTTAGAGCTTTGATTTCGATATATGTATTCCCCTTTCAGCATTGTACTCAAATGATTATATTAGTGGATATGTGATGATGATGTTGCCTTTGTGAATTGGATAATCTTGTGGTTATACTTATTATGAGTTAAATGTACACAAAAAAAATTCTCCTTGTAGAATCCCAGGATCGGAATTTGGCGTATGGACGCTAGGAGCCGAGAATAGGGTACTACGGAGGCTGTCGGCACCGGATTCGGTGATCGGGACTTCTGCGAATCCGATTTCCGAGTTTGGGGCGTGATACAATCCACTGACACCACCATCATTATTTTAAAATTGACCCCATCCCTCCTAATACCATGGGATCTGCCCGGCCAAACAGGCCCTAAATATTTTACCATTAAAAAGCCAAATGTGATTAGACCTGGGCATCGGGTCGTGTCAGAGTCAAACCGAGTTAGGGCTGACTCGACTCGATCCGGTTTTGAAATAGGCTTGACCCGAACTCGATTCGACTCGATACCAAGTCTAGCATGCCTGACTCGATCCGAGTTCAGTTTGGTTTGGACTAATCTGGACTGAGTCCGATTCGATCAGAAGTACCGAGTCGAGTCGAGTTAGCATCGAGTCGGATCGAGAGATGAAGGAGGGAGGGAGTGGAGAGGAGAGGAGAAGAGAGAGAGGAGGGTGATGGTGGTGGGTGGTTGTCAGGCTTGGAAGAGGAAGAGGAGGAGGATGAGGGAGGGAGGGAAGGAGTGGAGAGGAGAGAGAGGAGGAGGAGGAGGAGGAGGGTGATGGTGGTGGGTGGTTGCTGGGCTTGGAAGAGGAGGAGGATGAGGGAGGGAGAGAGAGAGAGAGAGAGGTTGGGATCGGGTCGGGGTAGGGTTAGAAAGTCAGGTGGAGTCGAGTTTAACTGGATCGAGTGTCGAGTGGAGTTACTAGATAACTCAAAGTCGACTCAGTTTGAGTTCGGATCAGACGAAGCTTACTCGGTTCGGACCGACTCACCCATTCGATTTGGGTCGAGTTGGATTGGACCGATTTGGACGAGTCAAGTTAGTTGGATCGGGTCATCCCGTGCCTACCTCTAAATGTAATGGACTGAAAACAATTTAGTAGTAAAACTTTTTACAAGTGTAAAGCGTTGGCAAATAAATTTTTTATAAACATCTAAACCTTTATTTAACTTTTGGCTTATATTTGAATGATTTCAATTGATATGCTTATACGTATATAATAGTTGTCATTATCAACATTCTCTAGGCCTATTTGATTGGCTGTAATTATGTATGGTGAAGTGTAAATAAATAATAATTATTCACCATTGTATTTTTTGCATTAAGTATTGTGCTATGTGGCAAAACTTTATAGCCCTACCATGATTTATGTGTTTCATCATGTCACCCATTCATTTTGCCAGCTCATTTTAGGGCATGAGTAAAATAATAATAATAATAATAATAAAATAAGTAAATTCAAAGCTCAAGTGGCCATGATGGGAATAAGTACATCCAACATTGAACCCGTTGTTTTCTGTGGTGTGGTTCACTCGATCACTAGATCTGCCTCATTTTTTGGGTCATGGACTAAAATGATTTGAAAAGATAAACGAATGGTGCAGATATAACATATAAATGATAATGGGGCTTATATAGACTTTTGCTTTAAAAAGGGGTTGAAATGTGCTATGTTTTAAGGGTGGAATTCGTCTCTTCTAAATTGATGGCAAAACCATCACTATGCTTTCACCCTACATTATAACCATTTACCTCCACTCCAACCGCTTGAGTGAAAGAACTCACACAAGGGCATATTGGTAGTAGAGGATTGCTTGGTGTGGGATTGAAAATCTCAACCATTATTTAATGATTATTTTTAAAGGCACACAAACACCAATTTCATTTTTAGGGTAATGTTTGGATATCAAGATCTTCTACTCTCAATGGTGACCTATTGTTTTGTGGACAGGAATCCAAACTATAAAATAAGGCTCATGGTTACTCAGTGGAATTCACTATTTTCTTTACTATCCAAATAACATAACCATCACTTTAATTAAAAACATCCACTATTTTCCTATCCTACATTAAGGATTCCTCAAATCCAAACTTTACCAAAGGGCTGGGCTCAAGTTTGAAAACGGGCATTTGTCAGTCTTGGGCCAATGATGAATAACCCGACTCAGCTCGGCTTGTCAGCCCCAATATCTAGTGAATGTAATAATGTAATAACATGCGCAACAATCTACACATATGGTTACTGCATTAATGAGGGGACTTCATGTCGGGGCAAAACATGTGGCTAATATCTAGCTCGACGGGACGTGTTTGAGGTCAATGAATTTGGGTCATTGATTATTATTTTTTTCTAATAATTTATTTTTCTCATACAATTTTGACCTACTTGACAAGTGAATAGGATTGATTTTTTGATCTAATGATCTTAACAATTTAGCTCATCTCTCACGAAGAACGATCTAGTTTCTAGTCGTGCCGTGCCATATCAACACATGCAATGGTATGTACATAAGAAAGTGTTAAAAAGAGTGGTGAAAATTTTCAAGATTTTTTGAAAATTTAAAATGGAGAGAATCCAGGATGTTACAGGCTATTGTGGCTAAACTCCTTTATCACTTTTAACTCAAATAAATATAGGTTCAAGGTGTGGGCTCCATTGTGATGCGTGATTTTCATTCAAAACATCTATTAGATGAACCTTGTATGGTTAGATCCATATATGAAATTCCAGCTTAATACAAAACTCAGGTGGGCTCCATGAAAGGGATCAATGGGGACATTGGGAAGGTGACGCCCACCACTTAAACTTCTAGATGGAATGAAAGGTGCACCATGTTGTTTATATGCCATTTAACCACTTCATCTATACAGCATGTTCTGGTATATGGATGAAGCTTATACAAGAACTCCTATCATTCCAAGACCCATGTGGGCTAAACCACCTAAATACATAGGTGTGATGTTCACTCCCCAAGTATACGGTTGTGATGTAGTAATAAACTCGGTAAGACCGAGGTCGAATCCACAGGGACTGAAACTTGTACGTTTCTTGAAACTGATTAGAAATAGAACTAGCCTAAGATGCAATCTAAATCAAATATAAATTGATGAATAATGGTGAGAGATTAATGTAAAACTTAAGGAATTCAGAGGAAGGAAACTAGGGATTCAGAGGATCCACTTGTAGGGATCAGGGAGATCTTTTGCCTGCATCAAGAATCACGGAAATCAAACTGAACTTACTTGATCTAGTCTTTCACAAGATGAAAGGTATATGAATTAGAATGGATTCCATCATCTAACCATGCCCAGGAGACAAAGCAAACAACATGATTAAACTAATTACCAACCAATCACAGTGCATGCTGTTGAGGGTCGAATATTGCATATCAGACCCAGTTATTGCTTGGATTTATAAACATGGTACCGTTGAATAGCTCATTTTAATCATGTTTGTGTTGCAAGGTGGAATTGCGAGCTGAGACTGGATCGGGATGCTAAAAGTATGGATTTAACATTCAGAATGCACCAAGGCAAGGGACGGACTCCAGGGGACCAAGATTAACGGAATTACACGCCAGGGATTCGCAAAAATTGAGAAACTGAAGCTCAAGCGGCCTGAAAGTCAGCCAGAATGTAAGATCACTGGGTTTCCATCATCTGTTTGGCTCGAAACTTTATACATGGCTCGATGACCAAAAACTAACCGTACACGTCAAATTTCAGCCATTGGATCCTCGTGAAAGTGGCTGAACTAATAGATCAGCCCATAAAACCCTGATTTGGGGCCCACCCGCTGTCCAGATACGCTTTGACTTCGGCCCCCACGGCTCAAATGAAATGGGGAACAAGATGGATGGTGTGGATTTCTCATAATCATCATACAGTGTACATAGTACACTTTTTGTACTAAACTTGCATGGCAAACCGTCCTCTGGACGTCTCCTCTTCAAAAACAGAAGTTCTGTTTCTGTATGAAACAGAGATTGCAGTCCGGTCTTGTGGGCCACCACGGTCGATGATCCAGATAATTGGGACCATCCATCAGGCCTAAAAGGGCCCCGTAAACATAGTCTAGGTGGCGAAATGGCGAGATACATCGGAGGTCAGTTTTTGATCGTAAAAACTGAAGGCAGACGGTGGAATGAGTTGATTTGATGGACCGCACTGAACCCGAGTAAAAGCACCCCTTCCTTGCTGAAATTCCGAGAGGAATTCAATGGGCGGGTCGGATTTATCAAGCGACAAGGTAAGTGGGCCCCACCGAGAGTCCAGCGCCGACAAGATCGGGCGCTGTTTACGCAGCCCGCGCACATCCGAAAAAGACGGCACTTGTGGGACGTAACGTGATCAAGATCACATTCTGATGCATGATCCAGACCATCCACATGCTTCAACAGATGGCCATAGCCCTAGCCAAGGTGTCAGAATCAACAAATTTGTTGATTTCATGCTGCAAAATCAAATCAAATAGAGGGTGTTTTGCTGCGAAAAACAGATTGCGCGTCCGGTTTCTGCTGCGAAAAATTTACGCATGGAGTGCGGAAACTCCAGCCACCGCCTCTAACACTCCAGCAGGGTCTTTGCTGCCTATAAAGAGAGAGAAAAGCATTCGTTTAAAGGAGGAAAAGAAAAAAACGGAAGAAAGGAGAAGACAGGGAGCCTTGGCTTTCTGCTATCCACGGCTGGAGAGAGAGAATACGGGAGCTCGTCTTCGGTTGCCGCTGCAGTTAAAGGAAGAGAAACGGAGAGGAAAAGGTGGGTTTCTGCTGGGAAAAGGAGGAGTTTTCTTGGGCAGGAAAACGTGGAGAAGAGAGGCTGTGCGGCTGCTTGGCTTTGAAGGAAGGAAGAAACGTGAAGCAGGGAGGGATTCGGCTGGACGTTCCGGGTTTTTCTTTGTTTCTTGTTTTCTTTTTCTTTTAATCCTTTGATTGTTTTTTTCTGTGGTGCTAGCATGATCATGCTAAGCTAAACCTCTCAGCTAGGGCTAAGAGGTGAGGCCTGTAGCGAGATGGGAGATTCTACTTTGTGCCTTTAAATTTCATAAACTGAATTTGATTTAGTGATTATTATAAAGAATATTTTTCTTAGTCTTTAATGGTCTGTTGTGACTGAAATTACAATGGGTTTGCAATGGCTTTGAATATTTTCTTCCCCTTTTTATGTTTATGAAGTCAGGAAGCCCTGTTGTTCATCATTGCTCCATGGGCATGATAGGATGACAGTACCCTTCCTGATCCTCATGCATTGTTGATTGGTTGGTAATTAGTTTAATCCTGTTGTTTGCTTTGTCTCCTGGGCATGGTTAGATGATGGAATCCATTCTAATTCATATACCCTTCACCTCTTGAAAACTATATCAAAGGAAGTCTAGTTAAATTCCATGATTTCTGAAGCAGGCATAATTTCTCCCTGATCTCTACAAGTGGATCCTCTGAATCCCTAATTTCCTTCCTCTGAATTACTTAAAGTTTTAAATAATTATTCCACAATTGTTCCTTAAAATTCTATTTGGTTAGATCATATCTTAGTCTAGTTCTATTTCTACCTAGTTTCAGGAAACGTACAAGTTTCAGTCCCTGTGGATTCGACCTCGGTCTTACCGAGTTTATTACTACATCACAACCCTATACTTGGGAAGTGAACAAGTTTTTGGCGCCGTTGCTGGGGACTGACGGTTACGATTCTCTGAAATTAATTAGTTTTAGAATTAGTTTAATATTAGGATTTAACTAACTTTAGTTTTAGGTTTTTAATTGATTTTTTTAGAACTAACTTGTTTCTGTGTTTTGTAGGTTACTGACATAAGTCCATAAATTGGTAATTCCTTCCTAATTTCTCTATTTCTTTTTCCTATTTTTAGAATTAGGGTTTAAAATCTTAGAAATTTTCTAATTCTAGTATCCTCTCATCTGTAGGAAATAGAAACTAGGTTATTTCTTAATTAACTTTCTACTTTTATTTTTAGTAATTTTAACTCTCTTAGAATCTAATTTGTTTCTTAATTTATTTTTAGAATTTTTGTTTAGAAACTAACCTTCTTATTTTGTAGGCCTTTAAGATAGAAATTTCTAATTCGGTAAGCTCCTTCCCTATTTTCTAATTTTCAGTTCTCTTTTAATAATTTACTTTCTAGTTTAGATCTTCTGTAATTTACTTTAGAAATTTCTACTTTCTTTTAGGAGTTCTTTCTTTTAGAAGCTAGTTCACTTCTATCTTTCTTTTAAGGGATTGTTCTTCTCTTTTTAAAAAAAATCTAACTTATTTTATTTTATTTTGCAGGTTTTAACTCAGGACTCCAATTTGGTAATTTCTTTCCATCTCTCTCTTTCTTTCTAGATTTTCTTTTCCTTTCTTAGGATTAGGTTTTTAATTGAGGGCTGCGAGTGTTTTCATGCCCAAGTGGGCCCGTGACAACACTCGACGTCTCTTGACTGAAGGAGGATTGGTTGAGGGGTTGACTATCCATCGCAGGACTAGACACCGCTCGAAATCCCCTGAGTTAACTGAGGTTATGGCTGAAGACCAACCTCCTCCACTTCCACCTAGGGTGGAGGATACCCAAGATGAGAATGAGGTGCAACAGGCACCCCCGCCTCGTACTTTACGAGATTATCTACAACCGGCGGGAGTGAGTATGCCCTCATGCATGATTTTTCCTGAAAACATAGGACAAATGGACATCAAGCCAGGAGTTATCCAACTCCTTCCCAAATTCCATGGACTTGAATCAGAAAGTCCATATTTACATTTGAAAGAGTTCGATGAGATTATAGCTACATTATGTTTTCCTAATGTATCTGAGGATACAATTAGGCTGAAACTCTTTCCTTTTTCCTTAAAAGAGAAAGCTGAGACGTGGTTACATTCACTGCGTCCTAGATCCATTGACACATGGAACGATATGCAGAGGGAATTCATAAAAAAATTCTTCCCACATCATAAAACGATTACCCTCAGAAAAGCAATCATGAACTTTGCCCAAAAGGAAGATGAAACATTCTTCCAATGTTGGGAAAGGTTCAAAGATTTGGTCAGTTCATGCCCACAACACGGATTTGAAACGTGGCGCATTACAAATTTTTTCTATGATGGACTGACATCTTCCATGCGCTAAATGGTCGAGACAATGTGTAATGGAGAGTTCATCAACAAAGATGTTGATGAGGTATGGGATTACCTCGATAGTCTCGCCGAAAAAACACAATCATGGGACTATTACCCAATGGCGAACACCACGTCTAGGCCGACTCAATTAAAGGAAAAAGGTAGATTATATCTCTTGAAAGAAGAGGATGATCTCAAGTGTAAAGTGACTACGCTCATAAGGAAAGTTGAGGCCATGGAAGGAAAGAAGGATAAGGTCAATGAAATTGTTTGCGGCATCTGTGATTGCAACATTCACACAACTGAAAACTGTCCTACAATACCCGCCTTTCGAGGAGTGTTGAATGAACAAGCCAATGCCGTAAATAATTATCAAAGACCTTTTACTGGACCTAACTCCAACACATACAATCCTGGCTGGAAAAATCATCCAAACTTTAGTTGGAGGAATGGACAAACGGCGACTCCTCCAGGTTTCTTCAATCAAAATCCAAATCAAGTGAAACCTCAAGAGGAACCGGTTCAAAATCCCATACAAGAGCTGGCTCAGGCATTCAGGGAGGTTTTGAGTTGGGCAGGGAGAGAATCAGCGCTCATTTTTGGCTTTGACGAAGGAAGAGAAACGGAGAGGGAAAGGAAGCTGGAGAGGCTGGCTGCACGTCTTGGGCAGGGAAAACGTGGAGTGGGTTTTCTCTTTTTCCTTCTTATTCTTTTCTTTTCTTTACTGTTTATTTTGTTGTTTTTGTTAGCCCATATCATGTGTGGCTAAACCTCTTAGCTAGGGCTAAGAGGTGAAGCCTGTAGCGAGATGGGAGAACCTACGTTATGCCTTTAATTTAAATTTCTAAACTGAAGTTGATATAGTTCATTATTAAAGGAATATTTTTCTTAGTCTTTTATAGTCTGTTGTGACTGAAATTACAATGGGTTTGCAAGGGCTTTGAGTATTTCTTTCCCCTTTTTAAGTTTATGAAGCCAGGAACCCCTGTTGTTCATCATTGTCCCATGGGCATGGTAGGATGACAGTACCCTTCCTGATCCTCATATACTATTGGTTGGTTGGTAATTAGTTTAATTCTGTTGTTTACTTTATCTCCTGGGCATGGTTTGGTGATGGAATCCATTCTAATTCATATACCTTTCATCTCTTGAAAACCAGATCAAGTAAGTTCAGTTTGAATTCCATAATCCTTGATGCAGGCATAAGATCTCCCTGATCTCTACAAGTGGATCCTCTGAATCCCTAGTTTCATCCTCTGAATTCCTTAAAGCTTTAGATAATTATTCCATAATTATTCCTTGAATTTACATTTGATTTTGATTACATCTTAGACTAGTTCTATTTCTACCTAGTTTCAGGAAACGTACAAGTTTCAGTCCCTGTGGATTCGACCTCGGTCTTACTGAGTTTATTACTACATCACAACCCTATACTTGGGGAGTGAACACATGCAAGTTAGAAAGGGTACCATCATCCTACCATGCCCAGGAGATGATGGTGAACAACAGGGCTTCCTGACGTCATATACATCAAAAGGGAAAAAGGAGATATTCAAGGCCATTGCAGATCCATTGTAATTTTAGTTACAACAGACCATTAAAGACTAAAAACATTCCTTCCATAATCAACTAAAATCAAATTCAGTTCAGAAATTTAAAAGCATGAAATAGTATCTCCCATCTCGTTACAGGCTGCACCTCTTAGCCCTAGCTAAGAGGTTTAGCCAACCATGATTAGGCTAATGACCTTAAGAGTCATAAGGGAAAGAAAGCAAGGAAAAACAATAGCCAAGGAAATAGAAAAGAAAAACTTTCCGTTCTCCTCCCTGTCTCCACGTTCAAGCCCAGCCTCTGCCTCCTATCTTCTCGTTCCAACCAAGCCGAACTCACCTCTCTTTCCAGCCACGGCTCCTCCTTCAATCCTCTACAAGCTCTCCACGGCGGCTCAAGATCCACCCGTCCTTCCAAAACTCCTCCCCCCCGTTCCTTTCTTTCCTTTTTCTCTTTATAGAGCTGTCGTTCGGGACGGATTTCCGCACTCCCTGCGGAAGTTTCACGAGCAGGAAGACTCCTTACACAACAAGGCCGGTGCGTAGGCCTTTCCGCAGCCAAGAAAACGGAAGAAAAAACTTCCACTTCCCTCATATTCTTTCCAAATAAATAACGTCACTTGGAAAATATTTGGATGAGATACACGATGGATGGTTTGGATCATACCTCTGATCAACTATGGTGGGCCAGAACCGCACGAAAAACCTAGGTTTTTCGGACGTAAAAATAGAGTAGCGTCATTGACGCTGTGACGATGGTGGGGCCCAATTCACTATTTTTTTTAGGAAATCCAAGCCGTCCATTGGATTCAGGACAAAAAACCGTTCGGGAATGGCGAGATTGGATTGATTTCGGTATGGTCCCACAAGATGGTTCAGTCCACCGTCCATCTTCCGTTCGGACGGCTGGATTGTGACCCTCAATATCTTCTGTATTTATGCCACCTAGGCAAAGGTAATACCCCCTCCCTGAACACCTTGGACGGTCCAGATTCATGATCTGCATGATGTGTGGGGCCCACAAGCAGAACTGACGGACGGACAGCGTTAACGCTGTTGCATTTTTTTGAAAAATTTGAGTTTTGTCGGTCAGCGCCTGCTAACCAACTTTGAGTGCACACGTGCACGGCTGGTGCACTTGCACACTGTACACATGTAATGCACACCTGGGGTCCATCATGGTGTATGTACAAAATCTCCTCCGTCCATCTGGTTCTTCTCATGATTTAAGGCATTGAGACCGAAGATGAGGCGTATCCAGAGATCAGGTGGGCCCCAGATCAGTAAATTGTGGGCTGAAATGTCCGTTGGACCACTTTCACAGCGATCCAATGGATGAAATTTTACATGTACGGTTCATTTATGGTCCTCAGGCCACGTATGGAGTTTCGAACTGATCAGATGGTGGGAACCCTATGATCTTGCATTCTGGACACTTTTCAGGCCACTTGAGCTTCAATTTCTCGATTTTCTTGGATCCTTGGCGTGCAAATCTGTCGATCTTGGTCTCCTAGGGTCCGTTGCTTGCCTTGGTGACTTCAGACTGTTAAATCCATGCTTTTAGTACCCTTTCCCAGTCCAGGCTCGTGAATACGCCCTGCATCACAAACATGATTAAATCAGGCCGTTAAACAGTACTATGTTTGTAGATCCAAGTAATAACTGGGGTCTAATATGCAATATTTGACCCTCAACATGTGACTATACATGTTCCAGGTTGTAGACCCACTTAAATTATGGATTTGTATTCCTCCTAAGCATCATAAGTAAACCACACAAAAGCTTGATTATGTGATACTTACCATGTGTTTTGGCGTATGATCGTTCGTAATCTAACACTCTGCTTGGGTGAAAAATCTCTTAGCTTCTACCTCTTTCTAGAATAAACACATTGTCTATCTCAACCAAGCAAGAGTTAGCACAAAAGACTTTTTTCTTCCTGATTGGCACCAAGGTTGAGCCCTAAGGGTAGCCCAGGGCCAACTCTAGTTGATCACTGTCTTCCTCAAGGGGATAACTACTCTGAATCTATGGAGCTTCTTTGGACTCCTCACATAGATACATCAAATCCACTAGGGAAAATAAGAAAATAAAAATAAAATCTAAAACTTGAAAAATAAGGAAATATTATAAAAATTGGAATTACTAAAAATAATATTTTTTTTCTTAAATTTTCATTTTGAGCTGAAAGCGCGCATTTTCTAATGACATGGACAAACGCGACCCACTTTGTGGGTTGGTTCACCTCAAATGGCCCATTTCAGTAAAGATTGATTGGTTATGCGCCTTGTAACGATACCCGAATCAAAAGTTACAGCAAATTTATGGTTCACCTTCTTTTGGTCCAACCATGCTAGGAATGTATCTGTGCCACATTCTACATCACTAAGATTTTGAAAATCTTCCTTAAAAAAAAAAAAAAAAAATTAAATTTTAGTGGAACTGGTTAGTATAGTCTTGCCTATGATAATCCTTAATAAGGGCCTGTTTGGATTCGCATTTAGGGTGTATTGTATTGTATTCTGGTACTGTTCATGTATACATTAGGTGATATTTAGAATACATCCATCAGAAACATTGCATGTATATAATTTCTTGTACAGATCAATGTTTGGAAATGACGTATAAGGGCCACACATTGTATATACATATAAATATTGGTAGTCTGTGTACTATGAGGCGTATTTGTAAACTCTCATACATTTTATCCCAGGCAGGGCCCGATGTTGTTGTTGTGATTAATCCCTGCGGTCCATCATGTTTTGATTGATGAATGATGACCATTCATCCATTGTCCCCAACTTGGATTCACTTGATTAAAGGTATGGATGTCAAGTGGGGCCCAGTGTTGTTGTTGTGATTAATCCTAGCGGTCCATCACATACTGAATGACCTTATGATGACCGTTCATCCATTGTCTCCAACTTGGATTCACCTGTTTAACGGTATGGATGTCATGAAAAATGCCCCAGCGTCCTTAATTCTAATACACGGCACACAAGGACAACATCTCAACTCCAAACTACGCCTGGATGCTGGGGAAACATTCACGACTGAGAAGACCGTGGGCCCCACATGGGTTACCAGCCATTTGGAATGATCCCGACTGTTCATCCATTATTACCCTGCTCGATTGACGTCCTTAACGGCATGGATGTCAACTCAAATGACACAATTTCTTGAACAGTGAAGGATCCTGATCGTTCGTCGCTTATCCACGCTGAACATCAGATAACGGTGAATATATTTCACTATATGGAAATTTTAAAAATTAATTACCAAAATAATTCAAAAACTTCATCTGTGAATTTGTGATCGATTTATCCAACCCGATTTGAATGTCTCTGGAAAACAGTCCATGATACAGTCAGAGGACCCAACCATGATGTTTACAATATATATACATATATATATATATATGTGTGTGTGTGTGTGTGTGTGTATATACACACACACACACACACACACACACACACACACACACACACACACACATATATATATATATAGCTGATTCATTCTCCTCAGCCACACATATACTAGAACCGAAAGAACAACCTGATACCATTATAAAAAATCAACAATCCAAGCAGCAAATGAAGAAGCGGAGCATCTCCAACATCAGCAACGGTCACCCTCTCAGCGTTAGCATCTTCCCGGACATTCCTGGTGCCGATTTAGGTTCAATCTGTGAGAGCAGCTACACAGTTGCCACTATCTATTGTTGAGGGACGATGAGATGCATGAACAACGACACTTTTAATTGTATGTCGCACCGTTCGATTGGGGAAAGAAGCCTAAATGATATAGTAAACGAAAAAAAATTCTGCCAATCAAGAAATGGATATGATATAATCTTCACTACTTTGACTAATAAAATAAATCTACATATGAAATAAATAGTATCCTACATACCTAATACTGATTCCAGGCATTTGTACCATTTTTGAAAGTCGGGAACAACTTGTGTTTGCATCCACTACAACCGTGAACTTGAGCATTTCAATCATCCCATGTTGCATAGATCCCAGGATTCCTCCCCACAAACACCACATAATACTTTTGCTTCATTTCGCTGCAAGTGTTAATCAATGCCTTAATCAGTAGGATATCTGGAAAAAAAAGCATTTATCTTCCTTTTGCCTCTAATTGTACTATGTAATCTCGATTTTACCTATCTTTCGAAGATGTGGGCACCGAATTTTGTTTATTTGGCGAACAGGTTAGAAATTGATCCCCACAGCCACCTTTGCAAATAAAATGAAATGTTCAGGTCAACAATGTCCCACAGAACTTGTTCACACATGGACAAAATTGTGAAATCTCCTTACCACCTGGATATATTTTCAAACAAAGGAGAGCTTTAGTAAAACCCAGAATTCAGGGCCCCAAATTCAAAAATAATCTGTCAAGATTAATTCAAGAGAAAAGTGTATTAATCCAAAATTAAATATTCGTATTGACATTCAACAGTATAACCTTCTCAATAGCAGAATCATTACCAGTAATAATCTGAATTTCCTTATAATAAGCCGAAGTAAACCAGGTGATTTACACGAAAACAGATAACTGAATCATAATCAGCAGAGCGTTGTATAATCTAGAAATATATGATCAAGGTAAAGAGCATATATGAAAAATTGCTAGTTTTAAAATACATCTACTCCAGTGTATCATTATAAGTTTAAATTTTAGAAAAATAAAAAGCTAGTTTGTATAAGTAAAACTCTGAATCAGAACAAGTAATTCAACAATAATTTGTTATGATTAGGCCATATAAAAGAGTTCTATTATGTCCACTTATATATCAAATAGAGACAAAGAGCATTTTGAATCAGTGAAAGTCAGAAATCCTCCAATATATTAATCTGGTATAAATTACTACTGAATAATGACAACTGTATTAAGTTAGAATTTGAATCAGAATATGACATAGCAGTTAAAGTCAGAACTTGCTGATTGCTTGCCTCCAAGTGCAGAGGTTCGTAAGTAATATCCTGTGAATATAGGGTCGATCCCACAGGGAGATGAATTGTGAAAAGGAAAGAATCAAATACAAAAAAAAAAAATTAAGTAATAAAAACTAAACTGATGATTTGATTTTGGGATTTTTAAATGGATGTAATTCAACTGAATAAAATAACACCCAAGCTTCAAAGTTCCACACATAGGTTAATGTTTCAAAATCATGATGACTTAGATAACACAACTAGGATCTGAGCACTATGGTCAGCCTAATCGAAAAATAGCGGTTTAAATATTTTAATAAGTGATATTAAATATTAAAAAATCATAGATTTGCACCATTGATATATATTCTCAAGCGTCAATAATTTTAAGAATTCAATATCAATGAGATAATGAAAATCAAAGAAATATAACAGGTTGAGAACCTCTCCTATCTAGGAAATCTGATTGATTTAGGGTAAGCCTATCCATCAATGTGGATCTCATATGATGAAAACAAATGGATCTCACAAGAGGATAAAAAAACAAAACCTAAATAATAGATAACATGCATACACCATTCTTCTCATCATTAAAATAATCAATCATCATAATCTTAAAGAATTATTAAACCCATGTGCTTCCTTTCTAGCTTGGGCTAGAAGGAACTTAGAAAAACATAATTAAAATAAGAAAGAAATAAATGCAAATAGAAAAGATTTTAAAAAAATAACGTATAAAATTCTAATAAAATTAAAAACTCTTGAAAAATCCTAAATTTTGTTTTGGGATGCCTTGAATAATGCTTAAGAATGCCCTAAGAAGCCCTATTTATAAGTAGGGAACTCCAATTTTCGTACAAAGTTGAAAAACCCTAGAAACCGCCTCAAATATACGTATTTTCTCAAAATAGACTTCTCGCTCACAGTTTATTTAAAATAGATTTCCTGTTGCGCAGTTTTTCAAAATAGACCTTAGAGCTTCAGAATACACTTTTTAGTACGATTTCAGGATTTTTCACTTCAAATCTTTGATTTTCTTCATTCTTCACTTGGTTTTCTTGGATCTTTGGCATGTGAATTCTTCAATCTTGGTCTCCTAAGATCCATCCCTTGCCTTGGTGATTCTTGAGTATCAAATCCATGCTTTTTAGTACCATTTTTCAATCTAAGCTCTTAAATTCACCTCACAAAACATACATGAGTAAAATAGAATATTAAGCTGATTCATGTTCATAAAACCAAGATGTAAATGGAAAAAATTATGCAATATTTAAGTCTTAACACACCCCAACCAACATTTTGTTAGTCCCGAGCAAAATAAGCGAAGAAAAATAAAAATAAAAATTAATTCTAGAAACAAAATTAAAATAAAAATAAAATTCTAACTACACCACTTTTGCAAGTAATCTCGATTGCATTTAACATATGCAACAAGCCTTTAAACCCCTAGGTTTCTCCTAGTGGACGAGTTATAATCTCGTGAGGGTTTTCAGAAATGTTACCCACAAACATTGAAAATATGAAAAATAGTTCAACACTCATAAATTTATATAATTATGCTTCCATTCATCATGTAAATTCCAAAACAAAACAATACTTATCCTAAGTCTGAAGTTAGTTAGAATCTCAATTTTTTAATCCATTACATCCTTGAGTTTAGAGACCTAATCAAAATTTAGAATAGTTATGATCCAATATCCTTAAGTGCTCCGTGACACTAGTCTAACTTTGAGAAATATGCATGTTCTCTATCCTAACTCCTTTCAATCATCCCAAGAATATGAAATCTCTAATTATCTCATTTTCTTCATGACATTTCTTCTTTTATCATCATATCCTCATTATAATAAACCACCCTTAGATGAAGATTCCCATCGGATTTGCTTCATAACATAAGGTATCGTAATGGTAACAGTAATGGATACTTAGGTATCCTTACTCCGGATTACTGACACGATTGTTATGGTCATTGCATTTATGCTCTATAATAAAATTTTCTTTTTCTATCATTTTTTTCCTTCAATATTCTCTCTTTTAAGAATATATCAAGGGTACTAGTTCATTCAATCTTGTTTGAATCAAAATTTGTTATTCTAGTTCACATATCATATTCCCCACTTAGTTAGCTAAAATGTATTGTGAATTCAGTACATCAAATTACAACTCGCTTTAAACTAGTGATTAGATAATTGAACTCAAGTCTATAATTTTTAATTATCAGATTTCTGACTACTATCAACCTAGACTAAGTATTAACTTTGCCTTTGGAATTCGCAAAATATCATGTTCACATTCTTGTATATAAAAATATTATTTTAAAAATGTTGAAAAAAATTTCCATAAACCTAAAAAAATAAACTTAAATCTAACTGAAACCTAATAATAATAAAATAAACTAAAACCCAAAAAAAAAACCTTCACATGGATGACTATCCACACCCCCAACAAAAAATTTACATTGTCCCTAATGTAATGCAGAGAACAATAAAAATAAAAGAAAGGGTAGATAATACCTACCATGAAAAACTCACCTGCGAAGTAACACTAAAAATAATTGAATATGATACAAATCCTACAGAAATGCTCCGTCAGACTAGGATCATCGATCTGAATATTCTGGTTCATGAAAAGGGAAGGACTCCTCTCCCAAATGAAAGTTTTCCACATAAGGCTTCAATTTTTGACCATTAACCTTGTACACATTACCATTACGTGGATTCTCAATTTCAACAGCCCCATGAGTATAAACATTCTTTATAATGAAGGGGTCTGTCTATCTTGATCTTAACTTTCCCGGAAAGAACTGGAGACGGGAATTGTACAATAGGACCTTTTGTTGAGATTCAAAATTCGTTCTCAGAATATTTTTGTCATGAAAAGCTTTGGTCTTCTCTTTGTAAATTTTAGAATTTTCATATGAATCTCTCCTCAGCTCATCTAATTCATTCAACTCTAATTTTCTTTGTTCACTTGCTTGGTCCATATCAACGTTTAATTTCTTTATTGCCCAGTAGGCTCTATGTTCCAATTCCACAGGTAAGTGGCAAGCCTTCCCATACACCAATCTGTATAGAGATATTCTAATCGGGATCTTATAAGCAGTCCTATAAGCCCATAAAGCGTCGGATAGTCTGAGGGACCAATCCTTCCTATCTGGCCTTATAGTTTTCTCTAAAATGTGTTTGATTTCCTGATTAGAAATCTCAGCTTGCCCACTTGTTTGTGAGTGGTATGGGGTGCTCACTTTATGCTTGATGTCATATTTCTTCATCAAAGCCTCAAATATCCTATTACAAAAGTGAGACTCGCCATCACTAATGATGGCCTTTGGAGTTCCAAATCTAGAAAAAATATTTTCCTTGAGGAATCGTATGATTACTTTGTTGTCATTGGTCCTACTTGGAACTGCCTCAATCCACTTTGAAACATAGTCCACACCAACCAATATATAAAGAAATCCAAAAGAAGATGGAAATGTGCTCATAAAATCAATACCCTAACAAAAAAAATCTCCAATGGTAAAATTGGGGATAAAGGCATTATGTTGTGCCGGGACACTCTTCCCAACTTTTGACATCTATCATAAGCAACACAGAAAGCATGGGTGTCTTTAAACATGGTGGGCTAGCAAAAACCATATTGCAGGATTTTTGCAGTGATTTTCTTAGCAGAAAAATGGCCACCACATGCTTCCATGTGACAAAAGGAAATAACACTCTGAACTTCATCCTCTGGGACACAATGTCTAAAAATCTGATCAGTCCCATATTTATATAATTACGGGTCATCTCAGAAGAAGTTCCTAACCTCGGTTTCAAAACGCTGCTCATCTTGTGACTTCCAATGATTTGACATTTTTTTCCATTACAAGATAGTTCACTATATCCGCATACCAAGACAATTTGGAGATTGCAAATAATTGTTCATCAGGAAAAGTATTCTAGATATGCATCTCCTCAGTGGAATTATTTAACACCAATTTAGAAAGGTGATTGGCTGCTACGTTTTCTACTCCTTTCTTATATTTTACTCTAAGTCAAATTCTTGGAGTAAGAGGATCCATCTCAAAAGTCTCGGCTTTGCATCCTTCTTAGATAGTAAATATTTTAAAGCCGAGTGATTCATGAAAATGACCGCTTTGGATCCCAGCAAGTAGGACCTAAACTTATCCAAAGTAAAAACTACTGCAAGTAACTCTTTTTCAATTGTTGAGTAGTTCACTTGGGCTGAGTTTAGAGTTTTACTCGCATAGTGAATAACGTAGGGCCGTTTATCTTTTCTTTGGCCCAAAACAGCCCCTATGGCATAATCACTTGCATCGCATATTAGATCAAAAGGAAGTGTCCAATCTGGTGGACGCATGATAAGTGCAGTGGTAAGGGATAATTTAATTTTATTAAAGGCACTTGTACACTCATCTGTCCACTTAAATGGAACATCTTTTTTAAGAAGATTAGTCAAGGGTCTAGTAATGACACTAAAGTCCTTGATGAATCTTCTATAAAACAAGCATGCCCTATAAGTGATCTAATATCTCTAACAGTTCGGGGGATAGGTAGATTAGCTATAATGTCGAGTTTTAAGCGATCTTCCAATGATATAACATTTCTCCCAATTTAAGACAAGGTGTTTCTCTTCACACCTAGATAAGACAAGAGATAAATTGTTGAGGCATTTCTCAAATACAGAGAAGTCGTCCATGAAAACCTCAAGAAATTTCTCAACCATATTTGAAAGAATACTTAACATACACCGTTGAAAAGTTACTGGGGCATTATACAATCCAAATGGCATCCATTTGAAAGCGAACGTGCCAAATGGACAAGTGAACGTGGTTTTCTCTTGGTCTTCTAGGGCTATCTCTATTTAGTTATATCCAGAATATCCATCAAGAAAACTATAGAAGGAGTGACCTGCTACCCTCTCTAAAACTTGATCAATGAATGGTAAGGGAAATGGCCCTTCTTTGTGACCTGGTTCAATTTTCTATAATCAATGCAAACACGCCAACTAGTGGTGACACGTATTAGTATGAGTTCATTATTAGAATTCTGCACAATAGTTATTCTGAATTTTTTTGAGACTACTTGAGTCGGATTCACCCAAACATTATCGGATATTGGGTAGATGATTCCCACATCCAATAATTTGATCACCTCATTTTTTACAACTTCCATCATATTTGGATTGAGACGCCTTTGAGGTTGTCTAATTGATTTGACATCCTCATCGAGGTGGATCCGATGGGTGCATATGGAAGGACTTATACCCTTGATGTCAGAAATAGTCCAGCCCAAGGCTCCTTTGTGGTCCCTTAGAACTTTCAACAATTTAATCTCTTGATCCTTCTCTAAAAATGAAGAGATCACCATAGGATAAGTTTTATTTTCACCTAAGTATACATACTTAAGCTCATTTGGTAGTAGTTTTAAATCAAGCTTTGGAACATTGGTTGGTGATGACAGAGGTCGCAAGTCCTCGATATATAGGATTTGAGTGCGCGGTCTCCATTGGTACATACCAGTGTCCTGGGTGGTAGTGCACTCATTATCTTCAGAAATTTCAACAAACACTTTTTCTAAATCAGAATTTTTCAATTCCCCAATGACTTGAATCAATTCCTCAATCAGATTAGGCTCCAATTCCTCTTCTTCTATCAAGCAATCCACGAAATTCAGCTCATGGATCTCATTATTATCAATAGGCTGCTTAAATAGATTGAAAATATTTAGCTCTAGAGTCATGTTACCAAAAGACAAGTTCATCATTTCATTCCTGCAATTTATGATTGTATTTGAAGTTGTTAGGAATGGGCGGCCTAAAATGATGGGAAGTTGGGCGCTAACATTTACACATGCTTTAGTGTCTAGTACAATAAAATTCACGGAGAAGTAGAATTTTTTCACTTGGACTAGCACATCCTCTAAAATTCCCCTTGGTATCTTAATAGAGCGGTCAACGAGTTGGAGTGTAATCGTGGTTGGTTTAAGCTCACCTAACTCCATTTGTTTGTAAACTGAATAAGGTACTAAGTTGACACTTGCACCCAAATCTAGCAGAGCATGCTGAATTTGAAAATTTTCAATAATACAAGGAATAATGGGACTTCTCGGGTCTTTGTATTTGGGTACAACCCTTTGTTGAATGATAGCGCTCACTTTCTCAGTAAGGAAGGCCTTTTTGTGCACATTTAATTTCCTCTTTACAGTGCATAAGTCCTTGAGATATTTAGTATATGATGAAATTTGTCTAATGGCATCAAACAGAGGAATATTAACAGTAACCTTTTGGAGCACATCCAACACCTCTTAATATTTTATACGGACAGTTGGATTTCGAAATCTAGATGGGAATGAAACTGGAGGCTCATATGACTTAGTCTCTCTATACTTTTGCTGTTCCGGCTCTTGAACTATAGCCGGTTCATCATTTTCTTGAGACAGTGCCTCATCCTACGGTATTTCTACCGGTTGCATTATCATGTTATCGACCTTTTTTCTATTTCTTAAGGTAATGATGGCCTTAGCTTATTCATGATGTAACTTACTTAGATTTGAGTCTCTAATGAAATGTGTGTTTTTAGGGTTTGGCACAGGTTGAGAAGGAAAGGTGCCTTTTTCCCTAGCATTTAGTTGAGTCTCAATCCTAGCCACAACTGTCTTTAATTCCTGATTTGATTGAATTAAAGACTGACTCATTTGAGCTCGAGAGTTCATGAATACGGTCAATGCATCCTCCACAGATGATCGCTTTGGTGGGGGCACATATGGTGCATTATTAGGTACCCCAAAGAAGTTGTTTTGTGGAGGCATTTGAGGTGCATTGGGCGCATTAATTTGTGGTCCATTCCTCCAACTAAAATTAGGATGATTACGCCAATTTGGATTATACGTGTTTCCCATTGGTTGCATAACTGACCTTTGGTAGTTATTTATAGCATTTGCTTGATCATGCTGATGCGTGATATTTTGTACAACTGATATTATTGGACAATCCTTTGTATCATGGTCTGTACCACCACAAATGCTACAAAAATTACCTAAGGAAGTATTTACTTTAACCATATCAACCTTCCTAATTTTCAAGGCTTCGACCTTTCTAGCCAATGCAGCGAATTTTGCATTAAAGTTGTCTTCCTCTCTTAGGACATACATCTCCATTTTCTCTCTAGGAATGGGTCTAGTTTGGTTTGATTTAGCAAAGACATCCCATGTCTGCGTATTCTCTGCTAACATATCTAGAACATCCCAAGCCTTGTTATGATCTTTATCAAGAAAGGTTCCACCACACATCATCTCTATGAACTGACGAGTATCCATGGTGAGTCCCTTTCAGAAAGCATCAATCACGTGCCATGGGTCATAACCATGATGTGGACAAGTAATTATAATGTTTTTGAAGCGCTCCCAAGCTTGAAAAAATAGTTCATTTTCTTTTTGGGAGAATGATATGATTTCTTGTTTTAGTGCATTTGTTTTGTACTTGGGAAAGAACTTTTTCAAAAACTCTCTACTTAAGGTTTGCCATGAAGTGATGGTATTAGGTCTTAGAGAGTTGAGCCATGTTTTGGCTCAATCCTTTAGAGAAAATGAAAATAACCTTAGCTTAAGTATATCCCTATTGCCATTATTTACTTGTAATGTTGTAATTACTTCCTCAAAGTCCTTGAAGTGCAAGTAGGGGCTTTTAGTATCTAAGCCATGAAATTTAGAAATTAATTGAATCACACCTAGTTTAAAATCAATGTTCCCTGTGTGAGCAGGGAACACTATGCAAGATGGTAAAGTTGATCTCTCAGGGTGTAAATGTTCACGTAAAGTCCGTGGTTGGTTTAACACATTTCTATGAACTTCATTTTCATCCTCAAGACGAGGATTAGGTTGATTTTCTCTGTTTTGATTTATAGTTGGATCTGACATATTTGGATTTAGATTATCAACTGGGTCTGCCATGGAATCCAAGTGATGTTGAGTGCCTATTTTAAGTGAATGATCAAGGCCTGGAACTAGTTCGCCTTTGGAGGAGAGTTGATTTTTTTGATCCCTATTCCAACGGGACATAAACCATCCACTCCACATAACAAATACCACTAATTCAAATAGCAAGTATGATACTTAAAATAAAAATAAAAACCCAGGCGGTAGGGCCGACCGTGAGAGTTCAGTCCACAAAGTAAAAAAAATCAATAACCCAGACGGTAGGGTCGTCCATGAGGGTTCAGTCCACAAAGCAAAAAAAAAAAATCAACAACCTAGGCGGTAGGGCCGACCATGAGGGTTCAGTCCATAAAGTAAAAATAAATCAACAACCCAGGCGGCAGGGTCGTCCATGAGGGTTCAGTCTCCAAAAAAAATAAAATCAACAACCCAGGCGGCAGGGCCGACCATGAGGGTTCAATCCACAAAAAAAAAATCAACAAAAGGAAAACTAATACAGAAATTAAACTATGCTAATCTGGAAAATAGATTCAGCGGATGATCTTTGTGATCAAATAGCAACTGTAGGACAACCATAGCACTTAGGTGATAAAATCCTAAGCAGGACAACCTTATGTCATAGTTAGTGCTTGAAAGACCCAACTGAATTTACTTTCAAAGAAAAAGAAAAAAACCTATAGAAAATTTGGAGAGTTTAGAAGAGAATTTACCTTAGAAGAAAACTTACCTTAGCTATCTTACACAGATCTGATCTATCTCAGTCTCTCCTCAGCAACGGTGCCAAAAACTTGATTGCTTGCCTTCAAGTGCAGAGGTTCGTAAGTAATATCCTGTGAATACAGGGTCGATCCCATAGGAAGATGAATTACGAGAAGGAAAGAATCAAATGCAAAACAAACTAAGTAATAAAAACTAAACTGATGATTTGATTTTGGGATTTTTAAATGGATGTAATTCAATTGAATAAAATAACACCCAAGTTTCAAAATTCCCCACATAGGTTAATGTTCCAAAATCATGATGACTTGGATAACACAACTAGGATCTAAGCACTATGGTCAACCTAATTAGAAAATAAAACAGTTTAAATATTTTAATAAGTGATATAAAATATTAGAAAATCATGGATTTGTACCATTGATATATATTCTCAAGCGTCAATGATTTTAAGAATTCAATATCAATGAGATAATGAAAATCAAAGAAATATAACAGGTTGAGAACCTCTCCTATCTAGGAAATCTGATTGATCTAGGGTAAGCTTATCCATCAATGTGGATCTCATATTATGGAAACATATGGATCTCACAAGAGGATAAAAAACAAAACCTAAATAATAGATAACATGCATACACCATTCTTCTCATCATTAAAATAATCAATCATCATAATCTTAAAGAATTATTAAACCCATGTGCTTCCCTTCTAGCTTGGGCTAGAAGGAACTTAGAAAAACATAATTAAAATAAGAAAGAAAAAAATAAGAAGAAAGAAATAAATGTAAATAGAAAAGATCTAAAAAAATAACTTATAAAACTCTAATAAAATTAAAAACTCTTTAAAAACCTTAAATTTTGTTTTGGGATGCCTTGAATGATACTTAGGAATGCCCTAAGAAGCCCTATTTATAAGTAGGGAACTCCAATTTTTGTACAAAGTTGAAAAACCCTACAAAATGCCTCAAATATACATATTTCCTCAAAATAGACTTCTCGCTGCACAGTTTATTTAAAATAGATTTTCTGCTGCGCAGTTTTTCAAAATAGACTTCAGAGCTTTAGAATACACTTTTCAGGATTCTTCACTTCAAATCTTCGATTTTCTTCATTCTTCACTTGGTTTTCTTGGATCTTTAGTATGTGAATTCTTCAATCTTGGTCACCTAAGATCCATCCCTTGCCTTGGTGATTCTTGAGCATCAAATCCATGCTTTTTAGCACCATTTTTCAATCCAAGCTCTTAAATTCACCTTGCAATACATACATGAGTAAAATAGAACATTAAGCTGATTCATGTTCATAAAACCAAGATGTAAATGGGGAAAATTATGTAATATTTGAGTCTTAACACCTGAAACATAAAGAAGCTATGTAGATTCAATATATAATAGTTCAAGAGTTTAAAGTTTTAATTACTGCTCCAGCAGCAATCATATCATCCACAGAGTTGCTAAAAAGTTAACCCACCAAACCAAGCATTCTAGACTCAGTTGAAACAGTTTCCACCACAAATGCATTAAAAAAAGGTATCCCCACAACATAATAGTCCACACAAAAAACAAAATGCCCATTTTCATTCTGGGCCATAGCGAGGAAGGATAACTTTCTCTATCAATTTCTTTCGTCATTCATGTCCCGGTTTCATAAAGAAACCTACACTGACTATATCAGTCTGCAAGCCATTAACACCCTTGCAGCCCGAATTTGGTCTTCATTGGAAAGATCATCTACCTCCTCAAGGATACCCAACAGACGTTGCACACGCATCATACTTTTCTCCTGTGCCATTGTAATGGTCAGGTTGTTAATGGCTTCTGCGACCTCCCCCATCCTGTCCCCGATGTGTTCACTCGGTTTACTTTTCCTACGGCTTATCTCACTCCCATCAGTGTAACTATGACGAGAACATGAGGTGGCTTCCATTGGGCTTCTGTTTGCTCACTTTGCCCAATTTAATGATCCCTGACCACCATAAACTCGGGGATTTTCCCTCTGATCATCCTCTTCTGAGGATGAGAGACGCACAGTCTGGCAGGGCTCCTCCTCTGAGTCATCATCAGAGTTCATTTTGTCATGGTCGTGCCATTTTCCGGATATGGGAGAAGAATATGCCATACTCGCAAACTCGTTGTGGGCAAAATCATTGCCAAACATGAAGGCGAGGTCGTCCTATCTTTCCACATGTTTGCCTCGAACCCGTTTGGCATAGGGGTGAGTCTGTACACACAACGACAAAATATTGTAATCATTTATAAAAAATCAGTTCGTAAAAATTTATAAAGCAATTATAAAATCAATTCATACCGCAATGTATCCTTCCCATACATCCTCGGTAGCAATCACCATCTTGTGGTTTTCATCCCATCTGAATCTTGAGGCATTGAGCATGTCCTTTATTGCCCAATATAGCCTCTTCAAGGTCCGGAGCTGGTTCGAAATATGACGGTTCTTCAACAATATCCCACAAGTATCATATATCTCTTTAATCGTGGCTTTATAATCTTCAGGTTTAAACCCGATGTCACTTTTAAGGCCCAGATTCACCTGTTTCACCAACGCATCAACTAATGTGTTATCCATGCTATCTGTCCATGGAATTCTACTTACTCTATTTGAACCACCTAAAGTACGCCTCGGTTGAGAGACATTTTTTGGGGATGGCCGGGTCCTTGAGGGAGTTTTTTTTTTTTTTTGGGAGTGCCACTTTTTTCAGCTGGTGAGCTAGGGCACTGGTTCGATACAACAACCTTCTTACCAGGTGATGACTCTACTTATTTCTTCTTCATGTCCTTGAATGTGCTCTTTAAAAAATTCATTGAACCTACAAGCAGAAAATGTTAATAAAAATATGACAGCTAAAGCCAAGTGATGCACGACTATATCAGTCATAGATAAACACAAATGACATTCATCACAAATAAACTGTATCAGTATCAAGAAGATGGTGAAAATATGTTAAAATATTCCTGCTTTTAATAAAACAGATCATTACATAAACCAGGCAAGTCTAAGTACGTTGTCTTGTGCGTGGAAGACTATCATTCCACATTCTCTCAGCTATCTCATCTCTCTTACGTGTCCAATCATCACGTGTGCGATCCGTCACCTGACGCTTGTCCTTCTTCCACCGTAGTTACATATACATGGGAAGGCGAAACATCCTCTGTATTGTCTCCACTGTCCTCAACTTCCTCAGCCAGTTCATCATCACCACAAACACGGATGAAATTATGAAGGACACAGCAAGTTATAACAATTTTCACTTGCGTTATAAACTTGAACTGAGGAGGAGTACGTAAAATAGGAAAGCGGCCTTTTAGAAGCCCAAATGTACGCTCTATGACATTTCGCAATTGTGCGTGATGATAATTGAAAAGTTCCTTTTTATTGGCGGACTTCCTTCCAGTACGAAACTCGTTCAGGTGATATCGCACACCTCAATATGATGCCATAAATCCAAGCGAATGTACATATCTGGCATCAGCAACATAATATTTTCCTACACATTGCAAGATATGTTTCAGTTGAATTACATACATAAACACTTATAATGTAACCAATCACCCCCTATAGCCAATTACCATGTGGAATAAGAAAACAATTAGGGCGACGAGTTAGTGCATTTTGTAACACACGAGCATCGGATGCGGATCCATCCCAACCAGCAAGTACGTATACAAATTTCATATCAAACGTACATGCGACCACAACATTCTGTGATGAAAATCCTTTTTTATTTCTGAATGTTGAGCTTGATTCTTTTGGCAAATAAGCCGGGATATGGGTACCATTTAGGGACCCGATGCAATCTTACAATCAAAAGTGTGCCACATGATCAGTTGATCCATTCACTCTTAAGTTAAAATTTACGAATTGATTCCAACATTTCTACAGTGTTATCTGAAAGTATGGACTCCATAAAGGGTTGTCGGATATTTCTTTGGGTGTGTGTAATCTAGGAAACTTCACATACTCTAAATATAGACCGATTATAGCATCCAAAACTCTAGTAAAGTGTCTGCTTACAGTCTCACCAAATCATGTAAATCAATGACCAATTACACGATTACATACATTGTGTCCGATAGTATGTAGAAACATGACAACCTGCTCCTCTATACTGCATCTCCTGCTATCGGATAGTAGTTTCCGATCCCTTAACAACGAACATAATTCAAAAAAATTATCCCTGCCCATCCTCAGCTCCGCAAGACACTCAATATCGCTCTTACGTATTATTCGGCTGATGAATCTATCCCTCTCAATGTGACAATCATTGGGCTTTGCCTTAATACAGTAATGGCGATAATATTCACCCATACCCATTACACATACAACTGCTGCAATAGTTGTTACTGCAACAGCTATTTCATTCTCAGTCCATTCACTGGCAGAAGACCTTTCATCGGAAGTTTTCGCACTGTCGGATGCCATTGCAGTTTAAAGGAATTGAAAATTATCTGAATGGGAATTACAATAAATCGTAAATTTTATATCTATACAAACATGAAATGATACTACAACAAACATTTACAAATGTGAATCAATATCCTTCCAGCCACAGTGAACCATTTATCTGTTCAATGTTGCTGACAAACACATCTACTGTAGTCGAGATTTTATAAATATTGGTATGTAAACACTTGTTTTCTCAACATTGCTAATGTACATGTTTTTAAAATGAATGTATAAAAGTTTTTAATGAACATCATACCACGAATGTGTAATTATGGGAATATCATGGAACTCTGTTAACAGTAATTCTTGTACATGTTATTTTTCTTATCAGATAAATTTTTAACTTGCTAATGAACAGATTGATAAAACAAAATAGTTAACAAACAATTGTCATAAGTTCCATTTACAAATTACCCATATACACATCAATCAGTACAGGCATGAATTTCCTCCCACAAGCTTTTAACTTCAAAGTTGGACAGCCATGAGTCTCTGTTAACACACACCGATGTACATGCATGAACATACCGGCACTGACCAATATAAGTTCAAAGCTGGAAGGCATGAAGGTAGCACTGAATCTCTCAGATAACGACACACATAACCTTACAACCTCACTTTTAAAAAAGCATATTTAAATGTAATGAGGGGAACATCATACAGTGATCAACCCGATAGTTAACAAGGATTATGATGCTGAAAATGGATAACATAATAGCAATATAGAATCATCTTAAAAGGGCTCTTGCAAATCGATTTGGGCAAAAAGAAAGAATGCATTTTGCATCTAAGGGGGTTTTAAAAGAGAAGTACCTCTAAGACAGATCTGATCGGATAATGGAGGGCCTATTGAAAACGGAAAAGAGATGGTTCTGAAGAGAAATTACGAGGGAGGGTTTTATATAAAGAGAAGCAATCCAAGTTTCAAAAACCACAACCCACAGACAACTCATGTACCTGTTTCAGGGTCGTATGGACATGTCCTTTCCGATCTTCCACCCTTATCAGCCAGATATGGTAAAATCCCAAGTTCGATTCGACGTCTCGAGATTTCCCTCCCATTGGCGGTATAGGCATAGCTGGATAGGGAATAGGCTATTGACAGTTAGTGGTGTATACGCCAGACCATATACACGCCATTAAGGAGGGGCATCTTGTGCTCCAAGAGGGCCAAACATCCATGGCCCAGAATCCGCTCATGGTGACAGGCTGTTGGCTATCGCATACCATCAAAGTAGGGGGATGATCATACCTGAATGATGCAGTTTCTGCAACACGATCTGGTGTTCGAATACCGATTTGCAACGAGCAATGGATGATAAGAAGGTTATCCTGTCGCATATATGTTGATGTCAGCCTTCGGAAGATCACCTTCTCAGCAGAATGACGACATGCAGAAGGTCGATGACGATATAAGGAGGTGCTGGTGTAGAAACTTGACCATTCTCCTCATGGAGAGATGTCTCTGAAGGGTTTTGAAAGTCGCTCGCATGCCAGAACAATATATTGAATAGGCAGTACAGATGGCATTCGAGACATCTGGCATTACATTCGCATGGCTGTGTTTTTTTGGTTCCGCATTGTATTCGCTCGCATGGTAGTCCACGGTCTTTAACTCCAAACCAAACACCGTACATATCATATCAACCCCTTTAATACCATACAATACAACCTAAAACGCGAATCCAAACAGGCCCTAATCTACAACCAGAGAAAACTTCTAAAAAGTAAGGATAAAAACTGATATTATTAAATAAACCATTGTTTACAATGTACTTATTATGCATATATAAGCAAAGACATTATAGACTCTTAATTTGACTCAAAATAGAAAAGTTCCCCAAAATATATAGTAAACTTACAAAATTAGTAAAAGATATCAAAATTTATCCAAACTCATAAACAACTCTATGATGATTAAAAAAAGACTCTAGACTAGAACCAAACTCTTAAAACCCAAAAAAATTAGAAAAATATAACTTAATAAAAATAGTAAACTTTAACTTTGGACTCAAAATTAACCTCACGCCTTTGATATATTTACTAAAAATAGTAAACTTTAAATTTGGACTCAAATTTGACAATTGAAACGATTAAATTATGCTAGGTTGTTTTAGAACTACTTTCCAACGTCATATTATAAGTGTGAATGCAGTAAATTATTACAAAGTTATGGTTGTTAGAAGCTATAGCGCACATTTAGGCTGTTTTTGTCCCATATCAAACTTTTTTGGCTAGATTTCTTTATGATTTGATCATCCATGAAGTTGTCCTTGACTTGTTCTACATCATTAGCCTACACGCCTTGGCTACGTGTAGTCTACACCCACATCAAAACACTAAAATGAGTTAGCATTGTAGATATCCTACTTAAAATCATAGATAATACTTCGTATAATCGCAAAATACTTTTGAAATTGGCATTCGAATCAGCCTTGAAGTGTATCACAAAGGATAACAAAATACACCAAGAGAATATATATCCAGGACCATTCGAAGACAATTAACAATATGGACCATCAAATGGGTTACAGTGGCCGTTGAGGTGGCAAGTCTGCCTTTAAAATATGAAAAAGGTACAGGCAGAAATTTGATTCCCACTAGTTTAGAAAGTCCACTTATCAACACGTGGTAACTCTTTCACCCAAAGAATCTCATAAAATGAGAGGTGCTTTGGCTTCGGACCCTTCTTTCAATTCTTGACATTAATGTTTCTACACTAATGTTTTTTTTTTTTTTTTTTTTTGATAATCAAGTCACTCTTTATATAACTTCTAATCCTATATTTCAAGAACAGACCAAACACTTAGAGAGGTGAATTGCCACTTTGTTTGTGAAAAGCTTGAAATGGGTCTCATTCATAAGCTACATCCAAGGGTTAATTGTTAGATGTTCTTAGCAAGGCAATTCCATCTTCTCATCGTAGAGATTTTGTACTCAAGCTTGAGAATGAGATATCCTGCTCTATCTTGAAGAGTAATATAATGTTTTTTTAAAAATAAAAAAATAAAAAAAATCTTTTGGCAGCTAGGCCCATTTACTTTGTAAGCCAAGGCCCAACCCTAAATAGGGTTAGGGTTTTCTTTATTCCTTGCTCTTTTCTATAAACAAGGTGTAGCAGAGAGATCCCTGCATTACTTTTCTCCCTCAAACTTATGTCAATAGATTTCCTTGACGTAAACTGATATATGAAGCCTTTTCTGTACTTATTCAGAAAGATGATGAAAATTATGATGATGATGATGATGATGGTCCATTGAGGAACATAGAGATAAAGATTCATGACCATTAGATTTCTTATTGAAATTCCACAAATTCAAGCAGCACATCTTTTTTAATTGTTGGGAATCATGAAAAATGCTTCACGGATTACATCATGTTCGTGAGAAACATTTAGTTTGATCCATTAAATGTTTATCTATGGACAGTCGACTTAGGCCTCACCGTGGGCTGGACATACCGTGAACTTACACGGATCAGACTACCGCAACGACATGATAATTGGGACGTCATCGTACGGAATCTGGGTCTTTAACGGATTATGTCTTTGGACTAAGATTTCCTGCTAAAAGATGCTGGGTGGGGCCCACAGACATGTTTTTGTGAAATCTACACCGTTCATACGTTTAGGGAACTCATTTCAGTACAAGAGAGCAAAAAATTAGTTGGATCCAAAACTCAAGTGAGCCACACGAGAGGGAAATTTGGGGAAAGAAATACATACAGTTGAAACCTTCCTGGGCTCCACCTTGATGTTTATATACCATCTAAACCGTTTATAATTCAATTACCACTGGGATGCATGAGGTGAATATACCAAAAAGCTAGCCTGAATCAAAGCTTTTATGGTCACAAGAAAGTTTCAACGGTTCTCACTAAATTCCCACCGTTTCCTCTCGTGTGGCCCACGTAAGTTTTGGATCCTGGTCGAATATCCTAAAATGAACTTTAAAAAACGGATGAACGGAGTAAATTTCTCACAAAGATGGTGGTGGGTCCCACCCAGTATCCTTGCGCAGGAACTTCCTGCGAAAAATCCGCGTCCTATGTTTTTAACCATCAACAACTGAATGGTGTAGATTGTCTAATCGGAGTAATCCTGTGGGGTCGTAGGAACATTTGACTGTCTTGACTGTCTTCCTTAGTTACATGCATGCCAATTTATAGATTGGATCATGCACGAGTGTGAACCCCATCAATTGGATGGCCTGGATAGCCACACGTGATCACCGTGTACGATAAATACGAACCAATTTATACGCTTTGGTGGGCCCATTACTACCAAAAATCTGCCACGTGTAAAACACCAACTCTTCACGTGATAAAATTATAGAGACGGGTCATAAAGGACGATACCATGCAACGCTCGACTTAAAAGCAGACTTTGCTTTTTCAGTTTGTAAAAGTCGAATCCAAGAGTCATTGATCCTAGCCATTGATATGATTGACCCCGGTGTGGATGGTACACAGGCTCCCGGACCCAGCACGACACTGCACGGTTTTGGGTTTACTTTTCTTAGACCCATGTGACGGGGGAGGCATTTTTGGGAGAGGATTAGGTGCGGCCCCGGCCTCACAGAGCAGAGTTCGGTGCTGACTGTGGGGCCCACATTGATGTATGTAATTCATATCCACGCTGTCCATCCGTTTTTCCATATCCTTTTGGATCATAAGAAAAAACATGAAGCGGATAAAAATCTCAGGTGGACCACACCATAGGAAACAGTGACGATTAAATGCCCGCCGTTAAAAACTTCTTAGGCCCCAACTTATTGCCCACCATAAACTTTATTTTCCATCCAACCTCTTGATAAGGTCACACAGACCTGGATGAAGGGGGAAAAATAAATGTCAGCTTGATCCAAAACTTTGCTGGCTCATTATAAGTTTTTAATGGTCAACAGCTCTTATATGTGGTGTGGTCCGTATTATATTAGGATATTCTTCATTTTTGGGCTCTTGCTTTTAAATAATCTGGAAACACAGATAGACGGCGTAGATATGCAATACCTACATCAAAGTGGGCCCCAGGGTCAGGGCCGCACTCTGTTAGGTGAGGCTGGGCCGCACCTAATCTACACCCATTTTGTTTATGGACGCGGATTTCCTGCGAAAGGCCCTGCGCAAGATTTTGTGTGGGGCCCACTACGACGTTTTTGAGAAATCCACTCGGTCCATCCGTTTTTAGACTTCATTTCAGGACATACGACCAAAATTGAGGAGGATCAGAGACTCAATTGGACCACACGAGAGGAAACTGTAGGGATTTAGTGACCACCGTTGAAGCATTTATATGGCCACAAAAGTTATGTATTGGTTTAATTTCTTGGCTTTTTCACTTCATCTCAGTGAAAATGACCTTATAAACGGTTTGGATGGAATATAAACATCAAGGTGGATCCTGGGAAGGTTTCAACGGTAGGAATTCCTTTCCACACTGTTTCATTTAGTATGGCCCACTTGAGTTTTGGATCCTAATAATTTTCGGTCCCATGTCCTAAAATGAGTTCAAAAAACGGATGGACGGGTTGGATTTCTAACAAACTTCACAGTGGGCCCCATCCAGAATCCTTGCGCAGGAACTTCCTGCGAAAGGCTTTCGCAGGAAATCCGCGTCCTTTTGTTTATCCTAGCGGGGGTGGGTCCCACTAGTTAATATAAAAAAAATAAAATAAAATCAGTGAGAGATTGGAATGAGAATGACGTGTGCCCACGTGGAAGCTTCTCACGAAAAAACCATGCGATTCTAGAGATTCTCCTCAAGTATTCTGACGGCAAATACAACGAGCCCAAATTAAAAAATAATAATAAAATAAAAATTAAAAAAAAGGCACCTTTAGTAGCCCGCGGGACTCTCATTGAATACGGAAACATCGATTCATTTTCTGTGGGACCCACTTGATCTTCAACGTGCAGCGCTCTAGAACGGGGGTTTCGCCACCTATAAACGCTTCCAACTACGGACGCGGATTAGCTACTGACAGGTTGAGTAGCGAGACTCGCTACTGAAGTGACGTCACCAAGTTCTGTGGGCCCCACTACTATGTAAGTTTTGTGTCTACACCGTTCATCCATTTGGAGGTATCATATTAGGGCAAGATACAAAGAATGAGTCAGATCCAAAGCTCGAGTGGACCCCACCACAGAAAACAATGGGGAGAGTGATGCTCGCCGTTACAAACTTTTAAAGGCCACAGAAGTTTCCGATCAAGCTGATATTTGTGTTTTTCCTTATTTAATGTCTGCTTTAACACGTTAACAGGTTGGATCTCAAATAAACGTCATGGTGGACCTTAGGAGGATTTCAACGGTGTAGGTCACTCTTCCTACTGTTTTCTATGGTGGGGTCCACTACAGATTTGGATCTGGCTCATTCTTTGGATCATATACTCAAATGATATCTCCAAATGGATGAACGGTATGGATACAACACATACATCATGGTGGGGCCTGACTTCACTTCGGTAGCGAGACTCGCTACCCTCCAGGAACCATGGCTGGGCCTACGTGATGGTTGAACACTGAGAACTACGGTTTTGGGTTCTTGTACAGAGTGGATAGAAAGGTACGAATAGGACACACCTGTGGGAGATCCAAGCCGTTCACTAGTAATCCCACGACTTTCAATACCTATTACCCAATGTTCAGACAAATTGTACAAATCTGACCGCCGAATTAATAGAGCATCTCATTTCAACGGTCTAGCTTTTTACAATAGTCCAGTAGTTAGGATCGTCTGATATGCCTGACTTTTTGGACATTAGTCACATCCGCCTATTGGCAAGCTTTAAAAAAACCAAAAAAAAAGAAAAAAAAAAAAGAAAAAAAAAAAGAAAGAAGAAGAAGAGATTCACACAAATCGCTCAGATTCCATGCTACCAAACAACCCTTTATACAAATCCAAACTATCTTAGATAGGGAGCTAATGATATTAATTAAAAAATTTTGAATTTAATTATTGGATATGAATCCACACCATCCAGCCAGCCTGATATTTGGACATTGTCACTTACGTAGTGTGGCCAGCTAATGAACGGCGCGGATGTCATGCGCATGCAACCATTTTAGGATGCAGATTTCCTGTGACATGGGTCCCACTGTCATGTTTCTGAAAAATCCACCCCGTGCATCCATTTTTGCATCTCATTTTAGAACAGGGGACAAAAAATGGAGAGGATCTAAAACTCAAGTGAGCCACATAAGAGGAAAAGATGGGGAAAGAAATGCTTACCGTTGAAATATTCCCGGGTCCACCTTGATATTTATCTTCCATCCAAACCATTCATACAGTCATTCCCACTTGGATGAAATAAAAACACGAAAAACATAGACTGATACAAAACTCTTGCGGCCATGTGAATGTTTCAACCGTTGTCGATTAATCCCCACTTTTTCTCCAGTGTGGCTTACTTGAGTTTTGGATCCTACTAATTTTGAGTCCCTGTACTAGATGAGCTGGTAAAATGGATGGATGGGGTGGATACCTCACAAACATAACGGGGGCATTTAGGTCACCAGCGCAGGATCTTCAAGTGACAGCCTATTTTAGGACATCTGCATCCACCATTTCAACTCTGCAAAACGACGCGGATTTCCTGATATAGCCTTTCTCACGAGGTTCTTGCATTTATAGGTATACACCAGTCCAACCGGGTTGCCTAGCTCAACTAAGCTCGGCCACTTGCTGACCCAGCTCGAATTCGGTCCTTGAGCCTGATGGGCCAGCTCGGCTTGGTTCAGTCAGCAGCTTGGGCCAATTCGAGTTGCGTTCGCCTATGCAACATTTTCACAAACATAGAGACTGCACCTTCAAAATTTCACTGTCAGTAAAACAGTAGCATTGGTTTTACAGGTATTTTATTAAACACCTTCTAAGCAACATAAAAATCAAGAAAAAAAAAAGGTAGTTGTTTCATATACATACCTTTCTTGTCACCAGCCACACTTTGTTGAGTCATTTCATCAAACACTTGGTGAGCAACATCAATATCAAAGTAATCGAGTCATCGAACTGATTCGGTCCGAGTGCAATTTGAGTTAGTTTCGATCCGAGTCGAGTAGAGCTCGGGCAAGCTCGAACTTGGTTCAAAATTTTTTCAAGCTCAAAAAATTAGCTTGACTCAACTCAAACTCAATTTTGAACCAAGTTGTATCCAGCTTTTTCGAATCGAGTCGAGCATGCTAAACAAGCTAAGTTGGTTCTTGTACAATCCTACCTACACTGGGACCTAAGTAGGCCCATTGTGATGTTTGTGATGAATGCATCCCGTTCATCCTTTTTACGAGATCATTCTAAGATACATGACAAAAACTAAGTCAGAACCAAGAGTCAAGTGGACAACAAGAGAGGAAAAAATGGGGAAAGAAATTCTTACCGTTGAATACCTTCTTAGCTTCCACCTTAATGCTTATATGACATCCAAACATTTTATAAGGTCATTTGCTCTGGGATTAAATGAAAACACCAAAAACTTAGCCTTATATAAAACTTTCATGCTATACAAATGTTTCAACCGTTGTTGTTCAATCCACACAGTTTCCTATCACGTGGCTCACTTAATCTTGGATCTTGATCTTTTTTGATCTAATGTCTTAAAATGAGCTCAAAAAATAGATGAATAAGATGGATTCATTAAAAAACATCATGGTAGGCCCCACCTTGATTCCCAACTCCATGGGAAAGCCTTTCTCAGGAATTCCGGGTCATGACTTGGCATGTTATATGCATCAAAGCTTTTCTCTTTCCTTGCAACCCTAGCATTTTTCTTCTTTACATGTACGCACACTCACCGCAAGGGATGCTCAAACTCATGACCTTGTGTTGAAACTCGGTAGAGTCTAACTAGGGTTGTGTCAGGTCAGGTCTCTTAGCACCAATACCTAGTCTAACTGGGTTGGGTCTTGTTCGGTCTAACTCTAGTTGTTGAAGACTCAGATTCGAGTGCCAAATGGGTAACCATTGGGTCTTTGCATGTATGTCTTAAGTTGGGTTTGGAAAAATATAAAAGCATTTATACCGTTAGGCTCACCCCATGAATGATTTAGATTATAGACAAATGCGCTACTCTAACTCTAAGAAGTGCATGTTGGGTGCATAGGTTCTCTTATATCATCTGGCTCAAGTAACCGCATTTCTTCTGTTAGGATAACCAGTATGTGTTAAATATATATAGAATTTCTATTAAATAGACCCAACTTGACTGATCCAACCATACCTTAATTGGGTCTACGCATGAACTTAACCTGGACCCAACAAGACCCAAATTTTAACCAGGTCAAAAGATGAGATCTAAACTCAACCTAATTTCTCACATGATACAATAAATGAGACTTAGACCATTAATAACATGTTATTATTATTATTATTTTATATTTTTTACTTCACAAGGTAAATGGAATGTAAATGGGTAATTATTACTTTTCACACCTAATTGGAAAAAAAATTTACATGGTAATTATGCTTCGAAAACCATGGTGTAATTGGATCTTTACTCGGGGCTAAATGGTAGACTCACATGAGTTTCAACACTAAGTTCACTGGTTTGAATACCCCTTATGGTGTGTGTGGATGTATGCATCACCCGAGAAAAAACAAAAGAAGTGACGTAATTATGTTGAAATCATATCATAGCATAAAATTTGTTGGCCCCAACATTATGTATGTATTTGATCGATGTTGTCCATTTGATCTATACACTCATTTTAAGGCATGAGATCAAAATTCAAGTAAATAAAAAGCTCAAGTGGACCACACCTTAGGAAACAACATAAATTGGATGCATACTATTGAAAGTTAAAATAACCCTAGGCATATAGGGATGTGCACCTGTTATCCAACCTCTTCATAAGGCCACGTGGGCATAGATGATGGAAAAATACGAATATCAACTTCATCCGGAACATATTCGACCCCAAGAAGATTTGAACGGTTGACATTCAATCCTCCTAATTTCTAATGATGTGGTCCACTTGGGCTTTGAAACTACCTCAATTTTTTGGCTCATGCCCTAAAATGAGTGGGCAAAACAGACAAATGGGTGGATCAAACACATACATAGCAATGTTTCCGAATTATAGCATAAGTTAGCAGCGTGCCAAATAAGCTTAACTGCCAACATCCAGTGACTACTGCAAAAATGTAAATACAAGTGTAAGTTACAATTACTCCATTTACACCGTGTTTATACTGTAAATTGAAATTGAAAAACAAACAGGCTCTAAGGGCGTGTTTGATTATCCAATTGGTAGGGTGATGCTCCGTGAATGGTAATAAATATTTTCCTCCTTAATTGCCGTACTCTTCCCATAATTGATTTAATGGCTTACTTTTTTAATGTAAAACTGGTAAATATTGTAAAATATTTGTGAACCCATGTCATGTTCCTACACCGTTCACCGTTATGTCAAATGAATTTATGATATAAGCCAAAAAAAATGAGGCAGCTCAAGGCCTTAGATGTATGGGTTACCGGCCTGCCGACGGGACCGGCACCGAAAGCCATTACGACCGGTTGAGTTTTTCTCGTAGACCGGATTGGGAGTTTTTGACTCGTTTGTTTGACTTCTGACTTAGAGGTTGGAACAGGTCTCTCTACTCGGTTTAGACTCGTGTGTTAGTTTCGCACCATTTAAAAAATGGTGGGAACTTCACAAACGCATACCCGGCAATGTCTAAGTCAAACCAAAATCCAAACCGTCCAGATAACTTAACAACTGTGGGTGGGCATAATCTAAAAAAAAAAAAAAAATCACTGAGAAGATGATTTTATCCGTCTGATCTCTGCCTTTGAATTTGAAACACACTAATTTATTTTTAATCGTCCTATTAATATCCATCAATTGTATGGTTAGAAATGATTTATCAGTATGATTTTAGATATATAATCTATCTAAAATGGGACCCAATATTTGAACGGTATTTACAGCTGTACATCAGTTGTACACTGGAGGTGGATGAGTCACCACTGTTTTTAAATGGTGTAAACCTAACCGCTAGTCTAGAGATCTAGTCCAGAGGCTGCAAAAGGCCCTGCTACAGCTACTCCACCGAAGCATTGACTTGTAATTTCTGTAAGCCACGTTGAAGGAGAACACTAATTTTCAGAACTCGCCTAAACTAGTAGAAAATAAACGCATAAAAATTAAAATCTAAGCCGTTCGTCAGATGTTTAATTTGAATATATATTATTTTATGAAAAATCATGATGATCGGATAAATAATGTGGCCACTTCTTTTTTGAATAATGATCGTTGGTTAAATTGTTTTAACAGTCAGATTATTTTCTATCCGTGTGGTCCATATGATGATCATTCACTATGATATTTGCATATAAGGAATCTGAGAGGTTGCATCCTCATGATAAGAGGTTTGGATATCCTACACGTGTTCTAAATTCCCACTTGTAAGAGGCGACTGGTACTCAGTCGAGTGCAGCTAGCATGACTCCTTCCCCCACTGTTCTAACAGTCTCCAATATTCAGAGAAGCCGCCACGTTTACGCGCGCGGAACAGAAACGCAACACGAGTCACAATGTGGATGTCTGTGCGAGATCAGAGACGTTCATCACACGGTCCTTTATTGCATCGTACTGCCAAGTATGGCCTATCCACCCATCAAGTTAACTAGGAATGCAGATTACCGTTAATCAGGGGTCGTTATTTGATACTCGGGCTACTTATGATGCCTGATACTCAGGCAGTTAGAAAGCATACAAGGCATGCTAGATTGTTGAAACCGTCTTTAAGTCCCACAGTGAGATTGGTTGAAATAAAAGTCTAACCTCTGATTTGTGGACACTTGTTGGTTGAAGCAGGACCAATAAATGATTATTTCCAACCGTCTATTTTGTCATGAGGTGCGCTCGTATAGTATTACCCGGCTGCTGTGGGTCAACGTCAACTATGAATCTGATCCGACCGATTGATTGTGTCCTCCCCTCATTCCCACCGTAGAAACCAAAATTCAGGTCGATCCAAAGCCGAGGTGGGCCACAACGTAGGGAACAGTTTAAAATGATTCCCACGCCCTCTAAATTTTCATGGTACGTTGCACCCGGGTTTTCGGATGGTCTCTAAATTTTTGTGGTATCTGCTACCTAGCTATCTTATTTTTCGTCTAAAGCCTTAAGACAAAGGTTTGATAATGAGTTATGTGTTATATCCAAATTGTTCATCCATTTCGCTAACTCATCTTAAGGCTTGAGCCAAAAAATAAGACGGATCTAAGTATTAAGTGAAACACACTGTAACAAGCAGTGGTGGATTGAACGTCTACAGCTGAAACCCTTTTTAAAGTCACAGAAGTTTTGGATCGATATAATATTTTTAATTCAGCTCGCTGTAATAAATTAGATGGAAAAGAAACGTTATAACGGGCCCTGCAAATCTTTTAATGGTGAAAATATCTCCGTTCTTATTTGTGGTGTGGTCCAACGATCTTTGGATGTGATTTGTTTTTAGAATAATGCTATAAAATAATCCCTATAAATAAATAAACCATGTAGGTATAATAAGGGCCATGTAACTTTGATCTTTTTAAACCGTTCTTACGACTTGAAGCTCGAGGAGCCTCAGTAATCGTCTTCTTCTTCTCACTACACGTACCTACAGCAGCTGTGGCAGCCAATCCGCTTCCTTTATTTAATGTCCCTTAATTGGGGAAGCGGATTACGTGTTACCTAAGTAAACACATTAGTGGGTGTTACCCTTACCGTGGGACCCACTTTAATGACGTGTTGTATATCCACGCCGTCCATCCGCTTTTCCAGCCCGGTCTAGGATGTTTTCCCAAAAATCGAGTAGATCTAAATCTAATCGTTGACCACACCACCGGAAACTGGTGATTGAACTAACACCGTTAAAAATTCTAGGGCCCACAGTACTGCCCACCGTAATGTTTCTTTTCCATCCAAGCCGTTGATAATGTCAAAAAGACCGGGATGAAGGAAAACATAAAGTTCAACTTGCTCCAAAACTTTTGTGGCCCACAAAAAGCTTTTAATGGTCAATCGCCACTGTTTCCAGTGGTGTGGTCCACCTGAGATCTGCTTAAGGTTTGGGATCATGTCCTAAAATGACATGGGAAAACGGATGGACGGCCTGTACAAAAACTTAATTAAGGTGGGGCCCACTAGTAAAGGTAACACTCACTATAAGGTGTTACCCGGGGAACACCTAATCCGCATGGGAAGCCTCTGATGAATGTATTAGGTGGCAGATACGTAACCCAGTGGGCCCCACAAACAGTGGGGAAGATACAAATGGTTGACCTTCCCCTTCCTAACTATTCCTTGTGGAATAGCCCACATGAGGTTCCGTTCGCACTGATTCTTGGGCCAGGAAGCTAACATTGAAGGGCGCATCTAATGGACGGTTTTGATCTGATGAAACAGTTGAGGTGGGCCCCACAGACGGGTACCATATAAGCTCACCTCTTTCTTCAAACACGTGCCAACCAAAAACCATCACTCCACGGAATACACGCAGTGACCACCCTACGAACGCCCAGGATCTCACACGTATGTGACACGTAAGCATGCTCATCAGCACTCCCTCTCCAAACACCAACCCCCAACCTAAACGTGCGCACACGCTTAACCTACGCACTCGCTTCTTTTACAGCTCCCCATCTTTGACGCCTCTCTCTCTCTCTCTCACCTCCCCACTTCTCACGCAACTTCCACCTTCCAACCCTCTTTAAAAACCCCAAAAACACTCCATTCCCAAGCACCATTTCTCCTCTCCTCCTCTTTCTCTCAAACCCTCCAATTCCAACCTTCCATCTCATCTCCATCGAAATCCAATGGCTCTCCAAGCTCTAAACTCCCCAGTCTCCCCAACCCCCGTCCCCGAGCCATGGGCGAAACGCCCCCGCTCGAAACGCCCCCGAATCGAGACCGAAGAAGAGTACCTCGCCCTCTGCCTCGTCATGCTCGCCCGTGGGGCCCACCAGCCTCCATCCCAGCCGTTGCAACTCCCGTACAAGTGCTCCGTCTGCGGCAAGGCCTTCGCTTCCCATCAAGCTCTCGGCGGCCACAAGGCCAGCCATCGGAAGATCCCGCAGCCCGATGATGCTGCCTCCACGGCCACCGTCGCGACCGTTGGTGGTGTTAAGACCCACCAGTGCTCGATCTGCCTCAGGGAGTTCCCGTCCGGGCAGGCTCTCGGCGGCCACAAGCGGTGCCATTACGAGGGCAGCAGCGGCAGCGGCGCCGGCTCGGTCACGTTCGCGGCAGGTGGCAGTCCGGCGAGTCAACGCGATTTTGACTTGAACTTGCCGGCGCCGCCGGAGGTTGACTTTGATGGCGGCCGGATGTGTCAGATTTCCGGCAACGGAGAGGGCTGTTGATCAGATAGATGAATTCTTTATTTTGAAGAAGTTTTTGCTGATTTTCATGAATCTATTCTTTTTATTTTTTGTACAGAATACGTGGAGAATTCTTCATTCTTTGTTAACTATATTGTCTATCATGCGCCGTGGGGTGTCATGCGCATCTGTTGATTTGAATTGTCGAATAATGTTATAAAAAAGCTGTCATTGTTTGATTTTGGTGATGAATAGGTTATGGAATGCTAACTGGTAGAGATTTGCTGCTCCCCCACAAACACTGTTAATCACACGTTCCTACTAGGCAAGTGTGCCCCACACGCTATTCTAATAGCACGTGCCAACTTGGCAAGTTTGCATCTACGTGGGACAGTAGGTGGCCCCACATGCAAATTTTATTACAATTAATTAGGCGCGTGTGTGAGATCTGAGCTTTCCATCGGTGATCAACGCTTATAATATCTTCCATCATAAGACTATAGTCATTTCCAACTTTGGTGGGCCACAACATATCAAACAAAAATGATATGGCTTAAAGAGAATTATAACCGTCTATTTATTTTGTACAATGTGGCTAAAGAGAATTGTCTATTTCTTTAGGGAGAGGATTTAAGCCTTGAATTACAACACCTTTGAAAGCTTTAACCTCATGCATATATACATTTCATATGTTTTGCACGTGTGCATATGGATGTGTAGGGTTCTACATGTGTGTGGCATTGGCAAACCAACGAGATTAACATGGCTTTATATGTGCATGCAAGTATCATACCTATTAACTTTACATGCATGTCCATCATGATGAGCCCGACTCATCGACAACTTTAATCACCGATGCATTATGCCACATGTATGGGAACGTGTGATTTTTTTGTCCAAACGCAACGTAATAATTCGAAAGGCCAATTTAATATACTGAGCTAAGAATTTTTGTTGTAATAATAATAAATTTCACACTTAATCTAAATCATATACTTGGATATAAAGTCATATCTAATATTGATAGATGAGAATGAAACATGAATTTATGCATGTTATATCCTTCTAAAAATCTTAGAATGAAGAGGAGATTTTCTATATATGTGTAGGTAAGAGGATAAAGACTTTATTTTTGAGAATCTAGGTTATTTCACTCCGTTAAAACTCCTCCTACGGAAATTTTCAAAGTATAAGGGGCTGTTTGATTTCTGTTTCCAAGTGGTAAATACATGTAAATGTATGTCATTATTAATTACGTTTCCACCTATAACACTGTAGGCTGAAATTGTACTTGAATGATGGTGTTTGGTTGCATTCCACAAGCACTGTAAATGGCAGTCATTACTGCTTGATGGGTGTTTGTTTTTAAATGTGGAAATGTGTTGCATGAGCACTGTAACATGCAGTCATTACAATGCTACCGAAGTAACGTCACCAAGCGTTATGGGGCCACCATGAAGTATGTGTTGCATCCACACCATCCATATATTTGGATGGATGATTTTAGGGCATGATCTAAAGAATGAGGCAGATCCAAGGTTTTAGTGGACCCCACCATAGAAAACAGAGGGTATAGTGACGCCACCGTTGGAACCTTCTGAAGGTCCACCATGATGTTTATCAGAGATCAAACTGTTCATATGTAAATGCACACATGAAAGAAGGGAAAACACAAATATTAGCACGGTGGGCAAAAACTTGTGGCCCTTTGAACTTTTTAATGGTGGGAGTCACTCTCTCTACTATTTTCTGTTACAGGGTCCCACTACAGGCTTGGATTTGCCTCATTCTTTGGATCATGCCCTAATATGTTATCTCCAAATGGATGGACGGTGTAGATTAAAAACATACGTCACTGTGGGGCGCCTATAACTTGGTGACGTCACTTTGACACTAGCTACTCAACATGTCAGACGCATCCGTGTCTACACCGTCTTGGGTGAAACGAGAGCCGCACCTAATCCACTTCCGCTTAATCATGGGTACTCAGAAAGGATGCCACTGTAAGGCCTCCTCCCAAATGCTTGAAAAACCCACAAGTGCGATAACTCCGAACCAACAATCCTATAAGGTGGCCCACAAGTATTCTATGGTACAAGCTGCAAGCAGTTCTTCGTATATGGTACAAGTATTCTATGGTATTTGTAGTTCAGATCCTACTGTTAAAACTAAATATAGTTGCTATAACGGTCCACATAGTAAATTAATACCACGGAAATCAATTGGTTTTCACATAGCTTTGGGTAAACATTTATGCTAGAGACATGAATCAGGCCTTCCATCACTTGCATGTCTTATCCAACACCCTGTAAAACATGACATATCAATTTACCAAATAAGATATTGCAAAGCAAAAGGCCAAGACATCGCAAGAACATCCTATTGTGTTTTACATCAACATGATACAAGAAATGTATCTAAATAATGTCAGATAAATGTTGTCTATTGTTCGTCATTTACCATTACAACTTTAATGGTTCATAGAGATAAGTTGAACCACCATAATGACAAGCAATACGCCTAGTAGGAACAAAGTGCAGTACCGTCGTCTTCATTGGATCTGATCTTCGCCTTCAAATGTAGAGGATTTGAAGTTGAGGCCCCATAATCTGAGGCATTTTTTATGGCTAATATGATTAATTTGAAATTCCTGGTCATGCAACGCCTGATATATAACCCCAGTGGAATTCACCATTTAGCATGTTCGGATGTTGTGGTATCGCACTAAAAGCCTCCCATGCACAGATCACCATTTCTTGCGACTTGTACGATTTGAATAGCCCCGCGAAACCCGTTTACTTCGGCATTACATTCCTCCCATGTAAAGTAAATACTAAGTCATCTTCCCCTGAATACAACGTAGACCTTTTCCATTTAAAATGAAAAAACAATTTTCATTAGAAAACAAATATATATTTAAATATTACCATAAATAGAGGCGTTAGAGGAAAAAAATAGGACATTAGATGAACGGTCAAAACATAATTAAAATACTTTTTGGAAGTAAATATAGCATAAAAACTTTCATAAAATATCACACACAAAAAAGAGTACTATCTTTATCAAATATTAAACAAGCATAGCAAAGTGTCTAAAATTCAGGAGATAACATCATAACATAACGTCGAATCGTCCAAAAAGAAAAAAGAAACCATGTATCAAATGTTTGTGATAGGTGCATCCAGCAAAAACTATTAATTTTCTCCTATGGCGGCCCGAGTACATCACTAATTGGACTTCATTACCTCCTATGATTAGGAAGGTTAAGGAAAGTGACACCATATTCTTCCTCATTGGAAAGAAGTTTTGTTGCGCAAAGTATTTATTTCCCGTTTAGTTCATCCAACTGCTTTAGCTCTGGAATGATACTATTCGTTCTTGCAAAATTCTTTTCCTTTGACATATTTGAGACAATCGATTATAGAGCTTCAGCCATGTCAGTCAAACCATGACCAATCACATCTGTTGGAGGAGTTGCCCTCAACCTCTTCCTAGAGTTTGCACTACCGTTTGTCATGTTGGAGTTGTTTTCCTTTACTGGTGGAGTCAAATGTGGTATATTGGCGCCTTCACGACTGTCCCACGACCATTAAATATTTGGGCCACTGTCCCCAAAATCATCAGATCCAAGATCAACTGATATGGAATTAAGGTCCATAGTTTGTGTCATCAGATCATCTGGATCCACTAAGCTACCAAAAGATATCGTGTTAAAAATATAATTTCCGATCGCACATCTTTTACTAGTAGCAATATCGTCCTCAAAAATATACTCCAAATCATCGTATCTTGAACAAAGCTTACTACGAACATGTTGTGCGTATGGGTGTGACTATTAAGAAAACAAGAACAACAAATGTCAAGGTAAGGGAGATATAGTCGGCCTAAATTATATTTTAAATCAATATACAAATTTGAAAAAGAATATTGCTTCTCATCTTTATGTAGTCCACCTAAACATCATCCGTTGCGACCACCACCTTCAAACTATCATCCCACTCCAAACCACTAGCATTGCGTAAATCGCTAATTGTAAAGTAAATTTTTTTCACAGTGCGTAAGCGGTTAAGGACGTTTTGAAAGTGAGAATCATCCCTAATTTATCTATGATATTGTCAACGACAGGTTTGTATGTCTCTTTCTTAAAATCATGCCCACTCTTTTTTCCATTTGCAACTTGCTCCATTAAACTATCGATAAAACAGTTGTCTATGTCATTTGTCCAACGAAGTATACCGCCCGGGGAAGGTACATCATCTACTGATTTTCTTGTATTCTTCTTTAGTGTCCTTTTCAGTGTTGTTACATGACATCCTCCAATTCGCCTTGTAGGTGTTGATGGTTGGGATCTCACGTTTATTGAAGTTGCTGAGGAGGTATCTTCAACTATCTAAAAAAAAAGAAGTAAATTTTTGCACAATCCATAAGAGAGAAATGAATCAATAGTCTACAGTGGGCAAAATGTTCATTGTAATATTGACTGCGAATGCATAATAAAAATATACAATGACTAATATACGATTAACCTAAATTCAATACCATCTTCGCAATATTGTATACGGCAAAAGAAAATAATAATCCTTAGGTTGTGATTGTGTTACATTATACAAAATTGATAAATAACTTAAACCCTTTAACTCACTGATCATTCCACATCCTTTGTGCAATGTCGTTACGAAATGTCAGTCATGCATCTCTCTCCACCTGAGTGGCATTAAGCACATTGCGATCGTCAACGATAGTAGAATTCTCCAACGTTGATAGAAACACTCCTACATCACCATCTCTTGATGTACCATCATCATCCACAATTTCGTCATCTCCTGACAAACGAATAAAATTGTGAAAGACACAACAAGTGAGCATAATCTTGACTTGTGTGAGTAAAGGGTATCGTGGAGCCATCTTTAGAATGAGAAATCTAGCCTTTAATGCACCAAAGCATGCTCAAAAATGTTTCTGAGTTACACATGGCGATAATTGAAAAGTTCTTTTGCATTTGTGGGATTACGTCCGATACAATATTCATTGAAATGGTAATGTACACCTCGATATGAAGCCATAAATCCAGGAGAATGAGCATACCCAGCATCAACTATATAATTTTTACCTACAGTGTATAGTTGAATAAGTTTCAATCAGTGATGAGTTAACGTAATTTATCAAGTACAAGACATTAGTCTATATGTGACGTTATCTTGACGTATTGCAAAACAATCATGTTTATTGGTCAAAGTACTTTGTAGGACGCGTGCATCTGAAAGGGATCCCTCCCAACCTGCAAGCATATAGACAAATTTCATATTAAGATCACAAACGGCTATTACATTCTGAGAAATTATCCATTTTCTATTACGGTAGACGTCACTCTCATTACTAAGAACAAATGCAGGTACATGCGTACCATCTATTGCACCAATACAATCTTAAAGTACATAGTATGTAAAAAAAATGAATTATAAAGTGAAAAAATATAAAACTTCATGAGCGAAATTGCAAATCAAGAGAAAAAGTACTCACCTGAAAGTAATTATTCCAATTTGAATTACTAGTAATCTCAAGTGGAGTTTTTGGACTGGGTAGCTGTACATGGACTGGGTATAAAGACACTATTGCATTTAGAACCCGATTGAAATAACGACTAACCGTTTCACTGGACTTTATGAATCGATGTCTAATCACTCTGTTACGCACATTATGTCCTAAAGTATGGAGGAACATTATAAGTTGTTCTTCCATGCTTACATGCTTCACATCAGTCAAACCGTTCTTATCCCATAGAATAGAGCATAGGTTGAAAAAAGTTATCTTCCTCATTCTTAACTTGGAGATGCATTCGTTGTCTGAAGCCTTAATTATTCCGTTGATGATTCAAGCTCGTCATTATCAGCATGCGTGGTGGATTTCGAAACAAATAGTTGCGACAATATTCTCCAGCTGCCATGGCTGCTGACGTAGATGCAAATATAATAACAAACATATTCATCTCCTCTTCCGTCCATTCACTAGGATCCATTGTTTGAGGATTATAGTTTCTACATAATATAATCTCCCAAAATCAAGGACTTGGGTTCCTTCTTCTACATGTGAATTAAATAGTTCCATTCTATAAATTACGATAATACGGACAAATTTAAAGCCAATACCAATAAATTAGAGTTTTAATTCCACGTTGAGTGGAATGGTAGAACAGGAATCATGTAGCGGACCCCAATTAGTTGGGAAAGTTTAAGAAATATGATGGACTAAAATATTAGAAACTATTAGGATTTGTGTTCTTGTTTTGATGCTCATTTTTTTTTATTGAAATTGTAGAATTTTGATCACTTGTATACAGATCTTGTCTTCCGTTCTCCTGGGTTTGGGTGACGAGTACGTTCTCATGAGGAGGATGACACTGAGAATGTGGAAACATGCAGTGGATTGGTTCAGAATGAGTAAGTATGACTAGCTTGGTATAGCTTGTAGTCATGATTATAGTTCTTTTTGAATGCATCATTGACACCCTTGCCTCCAACATTTACAAACCGATTTCGGTGTTATATCTTATCACTGGTGTATCAGGCTATTACAGTCTGATATAATTATATATATATATAGGGAAATAGTACTATGAGGTTGAGCTATGTGGGCCCCACCGTTATGTGTATCAAACATCTACATCATGCATATGATGAGTCCCCTTTAGTTTATAGTATATCCCGAAAATCAACCATATACGGAATTTAGGTGGGCCATACCATCTAAAACCATGTGAGGACATGCCTAAAACATATAAAATCACTTGGTGGGGCCTACCTTAGTTTTGGATGCAGCTGAAACTTGGTCTAAACCCTCATCCAAGTGGGACACACACAATGGATGGGATGGATTTGTGAATCACATCTCGGTGGGCCTAATAAAGTATTATGAATGTTTTAATGGGAAAATAACCCCTCTCAATTATTGTATGTGGTGTGGCCCACCCAAGTCATGCATGGACTTGATTTTTAAGCTCGTGGCCCACCATGTAATGGTGCATCTAAGGTAGATGTTCGATACACATCACGGTCGGGCCCACACAACTCGACCTCATAGGAAGTTCCTATAAGGTCGACCTTATAGTACCATAGGTGATTCATATAAGTTTCAGACGAAATGTCAAACCATGCAAGTGTATAGTCTTCTGTTCACTTTCAAATTCACAAATAGATGGTTCACTTTCAATAAAAAGAAGATATCACAAGCGGTAGTTATCTAATAGCTTTTTTTTAAAAAAGAATTCTCACCTACCAGAAATGAAAAATAGGAATGTCTGTTATAATAGATTGTTCAAACGAGGCCATAGAAGTTATGTAGGCATGTAGGTGTTGAATGTTCACAATTTTTGGTAGTCCAGTGGAGCACAGAGATAATTTCAAGACATCCATCTCCTGTCATTGGTGATATGATGGCTTTGATAGATCAAGTCGGCGATATCGTCAGGCGTACGAGGATCTATAAGTAGGGTAATGTTGAATAACTACCATGTGATCTCAGTTTGGCTCACCTCCTATGTATTTAGTACAATCCACGCCGACCAATTGTTTAAAAATAAAAATTAAGGCGTTTAACGTAAAAATGAAGCTTCAGAGAGGATCAAGTGGATCATACCACGGAAAAGACCATTAGATTTGATTTCCACCGTTGATATTATGATAAGCCCAACGGTGAGGTTAATTTATCATCCATCCTGTTTATTAAATCTTCTAGACATGGATGAAGGAAAAAAAAAAAAAAAAACAATCTAAGCTACAATCAAAAAGTGCTTGGCCCATATGAAACATTCAACAGTAGAAGGGCCATCAACGATGTTTACCGTAGACTGTTCAAACTGAACAATGGATAACCATAATTTTTAGGCTCAACCCATAAAATCATCCGATAAAATAGATGGATGGAACAGATCTTCTGGATAGATCACGATGGACCTATGCAGTTCTGTAGAATACGATCCGCTTCCGCTTACATCCATGATTTCCGCCGATTGCAAGATCAGTGTGACTTCTTCCTGTGTATTGCAAGATTTTCCTGCAGTAAATCCATCCAAAAATTCAAACGGCGGTAAGGTTTCTAATAGGGGTAATTACGTCTATTTCCTTCTGGTATTGTAAAATTAAATAGGCCCTAAGAGTCCATCTCTTTGAAATAATATGCATATGTAGTACGATCAAAGCGAACCATTCCTTACATTTCTAAACTGATCATAATTACGATGAAGCTTATCATCATGCTCTATCCAAATAATCCAATGGTAATACACAAACCATTGATCATGTGAGGCCCACTTAATAAATATTTTATAAAACATATTTATTTAAAACCTCATAATAGGTACTAATTAAATTTTAAAATTACTACTGTTGGATGATATGAGCAATGCTTTTGAGATCCTATCCATCAAACCACCAATATTAAATTATCATAATCTTCATTATATTTAATCTTTTCAAAGTGAAACAAATCATAATCATGAATACCAGTAGTCTCAACGAAATAAATCTAAGACATATAGGTTTGGTATGAAGATGTGATCACACTTGCCTATCTTCAAGTGATCTTATTGTCTCCATTAAGAGCTTTATATGTTTCTAATAAGACACAAAATTTTACTTACTTAAAATGACTGCATACACTGAAAGAGAAGCAGAAAATAAACTATATGACAAAATCATTAATAATAAATAAATGAAATGTACATATGTATGTATGTATACAAACTAGATTGACTAAACTCCCACTAAACAAACACATCTTAAAGATCGATAACTCATATAAAATTTACTGCTTTTTAAATAGCATGTTGATAAATTGTATAAACACTTAACGATTCTTTACTATTTTTTCACAACAAGATACTTTATGTCAACAATCTTTCACCTAGATAAGTGTTTGTTGTTATTGAAAAAGTTAAATGCAGCTAAATTATCACATAAAGTTCTCATAAGTTTCAAGATAAACTCCATAACCAGTAAACTAAAAAAAACAACTCTTAAGAAACCTAATATTTATAGTTTTCACAATTCTAATGAAGTGGAAAAGTCAATAAAATTTGAAATCTTTCAACAATTTTTAGTATCTAATGAAGAAATAATTGTCTTAGGGTCAAGTTTTTTTTTTCTTGCTAATTGTATAGCTCTGCTTTCAAGCGACAACCCATACATGAAAATATTACAAACTGGGCTTTCTCTCAGTCCACACTTCAAACAAGGTTTTTGATACAGCCTTGCTTAGAATTTGATTAAAGATATGCATTATAGAATTAAAGAAGTCACCTCATAAAAATTTTGATAATATTAAATTATAAATCATGATGCACATTATGGCCTTTATAGTACACTTGTAGCTTTAAGCTACACCATTATGTCCTGATTTTATAGGAATGGTGAATTGAGCGACGATACTACAATTCTATAGATATTTAACTAAGGGCCCTGTATTTTGCCATAATTCATCATACCTTATATAGTATTTACCATCATCGTCAGATCTAACAACTTTAATTTATTTGTTGAAATGATTTTCAATTTCAGCTTTATAAATCTCAAATTTATCTTGAGCATCTAATTTTCTATTTTAAGGTATAGATACGCATAGTGAGAGTATCATAAATGAAGATAATATTTTTTGTCATTCCAAGATGTAGTAGGGAATGGTCTGTACATAACTGTATATATTATCTCTAATAGTCCTTCATTTTTTTTTATAAAACTCTTTTTCCTGGTCCTTATCTACTTTTATTAGTGCAGTCAATGCATATTCTAAAGTTTGAAAATTCTAAAGAGTGGAGAATTCTTTCTCGCACAAGCCATTCCATCCTCTCATAAAAGATATGACCTAATCGCTTATGCCATAATATGAAAAAAAATTATTTTCTAATCCTCACTTATATATAAAGAACTAATGTTGTAAACATATAAAGCATTCAAGTCTAGCTGATAAATATTATTAAGTGTTATTGCAAAAAACATTTGAATCATTACAAATATAAGGCTTCCCATTTTCAAATATATATATATATATATATATAACTGCATCTATTTAAACAAGAAATAGAAACTAAATTATGCTTTATGGAAGGCACACAAGTTGTATATTCTAGTTCTAATATGTGAACAGATGCTAACTTAAGCTTATATTATTAGGAATATTTTAATTTCCATGCTTGTTGAGATTTGAATTTTGATTTTATTTTCTTTAATAATTAGAGATAATACATTTGTATATATACACCTCCATATTGTATTGAAATATGCAAGAAAAATAATTAACTATATTCGTTTTGCATCCTTTAAAAATTTTTATGGTGTCAGAGCCTTTGATCCAACACTCTTGATCATTCAACATATTCCCCTTGCCAGATATTTTCATATTTTTTTTTATAATTCATCTCATCTATCTTTGATATCACTGTTAACATTTTGTCTCCACAACTAATTTGAAACAATCCAAGCATGAGGAGCTTGATTCATCATTATCAACTAATATCAAATCCTCCAAACCCTTGTGGAATCTACTCTCAATTCCAAACCCCCTTTCTCCAACACTAAAACTTGTACGCACTACCCCATGCCACCGCTGCATAATTTGCCCGTTACGTCCATCGCTGTAGAAGAATCAGATGGTGCTTTTGGGATTTTTAGAAGAACTTGATGCTACTTATGCGTAATCACTATCCCTAACAGTGTCGGCCGGTTAAACGACAACCACCAACAATATTCTCTGCTCTCGATCCCTCGTCGGATCTCTGTTGTAACCCATCTTTCAACCCTTTTTTTCAGTCGTGGTGACCTCCACCGCCGATTGCAACCAACATCTCCCATCAGCTATGGACACCCAAAACCACTTAAGAATTTCTCAAATCCTGATCGTATGTTTCAAATTTGAATTGATATCATCAAATTGCAAGATTTGAACCTGTTAAAGAAGGCTTGGGACCCACTCTTTGACTTGCTCATCTACATCTACATCTGACTAATAGTGGCTAACGGTTTGGTTGTGGCTCACTAGATCAATGTCTTTTATTCCTTTTCTTTTGTAGCCCATCTCTAATCATATATTATGTATTCTTTTTTTTATCAAGGTTCCGCTTTCTGGTGATAGCTTGAAATCCTACACATTGCTGGTCTCTGGGAACATGATTGGAATCCACGTTGGGGCCCACAATCCAGACTCACTATCCATTGCCTTGCGTATTGCTACTATATCAAGTTGATCATAATTTGCTGCCTGCATTTAGATCATTGGGCCATTCGGATCTATTATTGGAACCCATTGCCTTTGGTGTGAGAAGCGTGAAACTCATGTGCTGCTGGTTTGCTCATCTGTCATATGGGCCTGATTGTTGTTTTAACGTTATCTATAGTGACATGCTTGGTATTATACTTTTTTGTTAAAGAAATTTGTTTACTAGCTGCTTGTGCCTCTCAATATATTTAAATAATTTTTTCTGGTGTGTTCTTTCCTATTTCGTGGCTACTCCATCTAGTATGTTTGTTTTTTCAGTCATCTCTTCTCCTCCTATCACTTGTATCATAAATAGTGGTGTCTCTACTCACACATCACCTAATGTTTCTCTCTCTCTCTCTCTCTCTCTCTCTCTCTCTCTCTCTCCACACAAACTATTAATGCTAAACCCATCATATTACCAAATAGATATATCACTCCCATTACTCATATTGGCTCTATTTCTTTATCTTCATATCTAATTATATATGATGTTCTTTATCTTCCAAACTTTCATTTTAATCTTTTATCTGTTAGTCGGTTTATAAAAAGTACAAATTGTGCTATCATTTTTCACCTTTTGTACTTTTCAGGACCTGTCATCAAGAAAGCTACATGGAGTAGGTGAAGTACGAGATGAACTCTACCACTTCCATCCATCCCCTGTCTCCGCACCAATAATCATGCTCGTTACTCAATCTACCAGCTCCAACCTTTGGTATACCATCTTTGTCACGCCCCAAACTCGAAAATTTAATTCACAGGAATTCCAATCGCCGAATCTGGTGCCGACAGCCTCCATAGTACCCCATTCTCGGATCCTAGCGTTCATACGCCAGATTCCGATCCTGGGATCCTACAAGGAGGATTTTTTTTATTTATTTATTTATTTATTTTTTTGCCAATGTACATTTATCTTGTAATAAGCATAACCACAAGGGTACCCAAATCATACAGGCAATAACATCATCATCACATATCCACTAATATAATCATTGAGTACAATGCTGAAAGGAAAAATACATAAATCGAAAGTCAAGCTCCAGAAGACCGTTGCACACTCCAAGCTCTACAATGCTGCAACCTAACATCTCCTGCACGCATCTATCGTGCATAAGCTTATAGAAAGCTTAGAGGGTGGTGCAAGTGTGTGCATAAGATAAGTGCCAAGTATTCAATACAATGCCATCATCATATAAGACCGGAAATACTGGTGATCCATAAATCGAACAATATCAGAATAAACAGATATACGAACAAGATCATGAATTATCAGAGTAAGCAGAAATATTGATAAGTGCATAAATCATACAATATTAAAATACACACTACAAATTAGTATGCAAATGAAGAGTCGTAGAGAGCCAAATATCAGATGCAGAGGATGCAATGCAATATACATTCCTGATAAGTAAAATGAATAGCATCAACCATACCATATGCTGCGGATGTAATGCAACATGCAGTGCAAATGGAATGACTATGCTGGAGTGTGAAGTCGGTATGGTAGTACGTAGTATCACAGGCTATGGGGTCCATCACAATGGACTTCTATCCAAACTAGTCCCATACCTAATTTGGATGGTCAGACCCAATGTGGTAAACTCCTGATCTCAGGTTAGTCGCGCGCCCCAACCGAAATCCTGGCCATTGCGAAGGTACACGTAACAAATAGTTGCGCACCACCAGCCCGAGTGGATAGTGAATGATGAATGAATGAATGGGTGTGCAACTCCTACTCACTAAGTCCACATATCAGCACGGTTTATCTCTGGGATCATCACCGGGGTTTAGTACACTCCAAATGGCACTGCCGCTCTCCCAGCCGCACAGTCCAAGTGAGCGTAAGAAACCTCACTATCCGCCTGGCCAATAGTCTACCAATACCTATCCGGCATGTCGATAGCGGACCCATTCACGAGCTGGTCAAACTCAGCCTAGTATTGCCCCCTACCCTCGGGCGAGTAAGGCCACACCCCCTCCCAACCGACCACGACACAGTGGGAGACGCGGCCTCCTGGTATTCGGCACTCGGGCGCTCATGTATCCACTCGGTCTCGACGTTGGGGCGTCTCCTGGCCACGGAGGTTTAGGGATTTTCACCCAGGGACATCTATGGCGCCCGTATGCTAGAACCAAACATTTTCGGTGTCCCATTTGGCCATCCACGATATGCCTGTGGAGGCTACGACCCTGATGTCGCTAGGGCACAAAGTAATCATAATGCGAGATGCATGAGTCATACAATCCAGTCATACATCAATCCTGCGCACACCGCGTACTCATGTGAGATAACCTCCACCTATCAGGGAGTCTCATAACAACATGCTCAATGACATACGCAATGATCAACCACATCTCATAACAAACATGCAGATGATGCGATGGGCATGTATCATGATGCTATGCTGTCACGTACTCATAATCAGTATCAACAACCGGCATCGACAATCGGCCTCGACAATGTAGACATTTGCCCAACATTGCCCCCAAGGAATGACCCTCATGGATCCTAACATATAGTGGGCCCATGACCTCACACAAGGGCCAAATATAGAACACCATGGGCCTTACTCAAGAGCTTAATACATATCACGATAGGCCTCTCACATGGGTCTCATATACATCACAATGGATTCCATCGCCTGAACCTCAAATGCATCACAATGGACCTCAACTACGGATCACATATACATCTATGGGTCTCGACAATCGGCCTCGGCAATCAAAAATCGGTAATCTGCCTCGATCGATAATCAGCCTCGATCGGCAATCAATAATAAGTTGCAACAAATCAGAATCGGTAATCGGCCTCGATCGATAATCAGCCTCGATCGGCAATCAATAATAAGTTGCGACAAATCAGAATCGGTAATCGGCCTCGATCGATAATCAGCCTCGATCGGCAATCAATAATAAGTTGCGACAAATCAGAATCGGTAATCGGCCTCGATCGATAATCAGCCTCGATCGGTATTAGGCAATCTGCCAAGACAAATCAGAATCGGTAATCAGCCTCGATTAATAATCAGCCTCGATCCATATTAGGCAATCGGCAGATCAAGGCCTAAGGGAAGGTCACAGTGTGGACATCTAATCAATATTGCTCCCGACGAGTGGCCCACACAGGGCCAAACATATAGCAGGCCCATGACCTTACAGAATGGTCTCATAAATCAAGTGGGTCGCATCACATGGGCCTAATGCACATCGCTATGGGCCGCATCATATGAGCCAGAAATACATCTCGATGGGCCTCATCACATGAGCAGGAACATTTCACAATGGCCTTACTAAATGGGTTAGAAACACATCTCAATGGGCCACGACGTATGAGCCGAGTATACATCACAATGGGCCACGACGTATGAGCCGAGTATACATCACAATGGGCCACGACCCATGGGCCGCAACCCGTGGGCCTCAAATACAAGCGGGCCACATAATGGGGCCCATATATAAACCTCAGGTGGGCCCTGCTCATGGGCTTCAAATACATAACATGTGGGCCCTACCCATGGGTCTTATACGCATCAAATGGGTCACGCGTCATGGGCCCAATACGTGTCTCAATAGGCCTTGCATCAATGGGCCGCACTAATGGGCCTCGTACACATCAAGTGGGTTGCATCAAATGGCCGCACAAATGCACAATAGGTAGGCCCTATACATGCAGCAAATGGGCCCCACTAGATGGTTAGTGTGGATATAGCATGCATACATCTAATGGGTCACTCGTCCCACAGACGGTGTGGATAAAACATACATCGAAGCTAGTCCTCTATGATCTGGACGGTTAGGATGGAATATATGAGGTGGGCTCTGCTCATGGGCTCTAAATACATTTCGATGGGCCTTAACCCAAGGGCCTTGAATACGTCTCAATGGGCCTCAACCCATGGGCCCTGATATATATCATAATGGGCTGCCTACCCTGGATGACGTGGATAAAAATACATCTTGGTGCATCCTGTCCAAATAGTTGGACAGTATGGATATAAAAAAAAAAAAACTTATATATATCATGAGGGATCCATGTGTACAATGGATACATCAAGGTGGACCTTACACAGATGGACTGCAGGGAATAAAATACATATGTTACACGGGTTCCACATCCCACGTCCAGAGATTGGGCGGTGTGGATAAATAATACATCGTGCTGGCTCATACTGCATATGGACGGTATGCTTATACAACACATATAACAAACGTATAATAAGGAAGGCCCCACTGTCCAGTAGCTGCTGGACGGTGTGAATAAGGAGTGCATGCATCAAGATGGACACCTCGAATGGACCACAAAATACATCAAAGTGGGTCCGACAAATGGGCCACAAAATATATCACAGTGGGCCCGACAAATGGGCCACAAAATTCATTAAAGTGGGCCCGACAATTGGGCCCAAAATACATTAAAGTCGGCCCGACAATGGGCCACAAAATATATCACAGTGGGCCCGACAAATGGGCCACAAAATTCATTAAAGTGGGCCCGACAATTGGGCCCAAAATACATTAAAGTGGGCCTCATAACATGGGCCTCCTATACATTAAGGTGGGCCCCCACTGGACGGGCCACAACACATCAAGATGGCATCCCCCTGACATGGTCATACGTACATCAAATGGGCCACACCAATGGGCTCCATGTATATCAAACGGGCCACACCCAAATAAAAGTGGTGGCAATGATTTCCACCATTTAAGTTCCTAATGTCCACCATAACATATGTTTCCCATCCAACATGTTCATAATTTATCGTAATGATAGATGAAGTGGAACAAATATCAGCTTAATAGGAAACTCCCATGGCCCTTAGAAATTTTGTGCGGTGGACGTCATTGTCCACTACCTTGAATGGTGGGGTCCACTTAAACTTTAGATCTGACTTATTTTTTTTTTTGTCTCAAGCTTGTTAAGACAAGCTTGCCAAATAGTTGGATGGTTTGGATGCAACACATGCATCAAGGGCGGGGTCCACATGAGCTATGGATCTGACTCATTCTTTAGCTCACGCCATGAAATGAGCTTTCAAAATGGATGGACAGCTTGGATGCAACACATGCATTGTGGTGGGTCCCATGAAGGCCCACAATCATGTACATATAATATAATATAATATAATATAAAATCTATATATAAAATTTATAATATATACAATATAATATACACACACACGCACACACACACACACACACACATCAGCCCCATACGTGGGGTGGTCCCACCGTCCAGGTGTGGACAGTGTAAGCAAAACACATACATCATCGGTGGGTTCCACGTGGGGCCCACTAGAACGTCTACATCCAACCCATTGATAAGGTCCACAGACGTGGATGAAGACTAAAAACAAATTTCATATTGATTCCAAAACTTCCATGGACCCATAATGGGTTTCAATAGTATACGTTCAATCCCACTGTTTTCCTCTGGTGTGGGCCACCTGAGCATTGGATGAGGCTGATTTTTAGAGGGGGCCCGCTGTTGGAAGTGGCCCACCATATGAGTGGGTTGGATGGCAAATATACATCATGGTGGGGCCCATGGCTGGAGCCGTGGGTCCCTGCCCGTTTCCACGCTGACGCCAGCAGCGTCTGCTGCACAGCAGCAGGCGCTGCACCCCCTTTTTTTTTTTTGAAAATCCCATTGTTTTGAGGTTTTTCATACATGGGGCCCACATCGGGAGAATCCATCCCGCCCATTGATTTCTACAGCCCATGAGAAGTCCATCAAGTCTAATATTGGACATCTTCCGGCATGTAGGAAAAATCGAGTGAATTTAAACGGTGAAAGTCACTGTTTGATATGGTATGGCCCATCAGTAAGTCGGTTTGGCCTCATTTTTCGGCTCAACGCCTAAAATGAGGTGGGAAACATGATGGACAGAGTGGATCAAAGCCCTACATTAAGGTGGGGCCTGCATGAGCAACCCACCCTAAAGTTTACATTCAAAATTAAATTTGCAATTTCATTGGTTGTACCCGTCGGTTCACACTTCACTCTTCAGCCACGTCCAGCGTCCCTGGACGCTGGACGGTTTGGGAAACATATACTATAAGGTGGACCCCACCTACAAATGTGCCACATGGGGGCCACCAAATGGCCGGATGTTGTGGATACAACACATATATAAAGTGGATCCCACCTACATACGGCTTGGATAGAATACATGCTTCATGATGAGGTCTATCTGGGTGGGCCACACGGCCACATCATCATATAAAATGGTAGAGAGAGAGAGAGGAAGAGAAAGAAGCACCCACCTTTTTCTGCTTCTTCTTAGATCAATGGCAAGCTAAGCTCCTCGGCTTCGACTTTGACGGAGAATGATGGAGTCTGGATGGTTGGATGGAGGAGATGAGAGGTAAGAAGTGGGCCACACAAAGCTCTCACATGGAGCTCTCATGCCTTGGACGGTGCTTGCTTGAAAATGGGGAAGTGAAAGAGAGAGAGAGAGAGAGAGAGAGAGAGAGAGAGAGAGAAATGAGTGACATGGAGTGTGTATGGGTGAGAGATGGGGCTAATTGACTTTTTGGGCATGAGATGAGATGGGGTATGGGTAGCATTGCCTTGTTGGCATAAAAAGTATGGGAAATGTAAGGTCTTGGTTGACTTGGTGGAAAGAGGAGGGTATGGGTAGAGATTCCATTCTCTCAACCAGGAATCTTCCTGGAAACGGTGCACACGTTGCCTGCGGTGTTTCCTCGATTTATTCCCAGGCCCACAACTCCTAGCCTAGGTATCGCCTCAGCACACGAGACGCGGCATCGGAACCGCGGCGACGGCGCGGTCGCTAAGGTATAGGTCTCGGGTCGAGCCAACTCTGAAAAAAAAATGGGATATGACTCAGGGTCACGCGCAACTACCGATTACAGATCACGAGTCGCCAGAATTTGACTAAGAGGACCGCATAAGCCTCCAGAACAGTACGGTATAGGGTACAGGTCTCACAATCTTGGTCACCCATCTACATTGCGCATATCTCATATATCGTCTACTTCAAGTACAACTCATTTTTTTCTTATAATGTTTATCAAAAGGCTAAGCAAACTCATTGTTCATTTCTATTAAGTTGTACCCGAAGCACGAATTTATTTAATTTGATTCACCTTAACATTTAGGATGGTTATCCCATATTGGTGCATACTATTTTCTCACTATTATTGGTTACTATTCGTATTGCACTTAGATTTATCTTATACATTTTAAATCTGAAACATATTCCATTTTCAAAAACTTTTGTGCAATGATTCAAACTCAATTCAAATGCAATGTCTTGGGATCAAATTGTAGATATTCTTACGAAAATAATGACAACTGCCCATAACTCTTTTCTAGTAGGCAAATTATTGTTGGTTGATCTCCCATATTAGTTTGTGAGGGTGATAGTTGTAGATGGATATTATATTAAATTTCATTCCATGTTTTGATGAGTGTAATATTTTATTTTTTCTATATATAAACTATGTACCTCAATATAAACTCTACTTGGCATGTAATATACATAAAAACATAAAAGAATTCTTTAAATCATCATGTTATCATTCCATGTTGGTTGAGATTTAAATTTAATTTTTTTTTTCATATTTGGTGCCATCTCATTTGTATATATATACTACCATATTGTATTGAAATATATATATATATATAAATCAATTAATTATATTCTCTAAATTCTTTTTGTCTCCTCTAAAAATTTTGATACATCAATTTTGCCTCCATGCCTACCCTTATGCCATTGCTCATATAAATTGATTGTTCAACATCAATTAGTTTTCATCTTTGCAGCATATTTTACATAGAATTACATGTATGAATAGAAGCACCAGAATCTATCTATCAAGAATTTATTAATACGTCATCTAATTTAATTTGAAACATACTAAGACATGGTTCTTACCCTTATCCATAATAAGGTTCAAGTTCATACAACTTAAGACAATCTCAACGGAATTTTTTCGCTCATCAAGGATGGTATAGTATTGTATTGAGTTAGAATGTTGGAAAGATTTATAGTTGGAGCCTTCCTTTAGGTTAAGACCATGATACACAAGCAATTTTACTAAACGTGAAGTTAATCAAAACAAATTACATAAATATAAGACACCCAACACCTTTAGGTGAAATAAATTTCTTAAACTTACATTACCACAACCAATCACTCTGCACCGCTTGTATTCTATCAAACAATAATCTTCTTTATTTTAATCACCATTCATAATAGAGCCAAACACAACCACACACATAATCTTTAACATGTTTGAATATTACTAAATTTCACATACATAAGTATACAACACGCAAACCATTGTTGAATCGGGAAACTTGCTGCAATTCAGTTTCAACTAAATTCTTTCATGCCACCAAATGGTAGAACTCCTCTGCGTAATCTCTCACCATTCGATTAGCCTATCGACAATTTTGATATTGTTGGAATAATGCCTTATCATAATTACTGGGGAGAAATCACGCGCACATCGGTTGTTTCATCCACTGCCACGTGCGGATTAGTGTCTTTATCTATCTCGTTTGCCTGAGCTAAAGTCGTTCCCACCAAGCCGAAGCTCTGCCCTTCAACTTTTAAGTCACAAGTTTAACTTTCTTCTCTTCAGGGATGTCCATCTAGTCAAAGAAGCACTCAACTTCAAGCAACCAATCGAGGAAGTCCTCGATGTGGAGTTGGTTATTGAAGTTAGAAAGATCGACTTTCATCCTGAATTCTCGACACATACTATTTACTCGATCGTTGCCTTGTCCGAGGTGTTGGAGAATCATGTCATCAACATCCTCGTTGCTGAATCTCACATCCTCAAGTGTGATTATGTGATTTATCGCCAATATCACCCCACGATCAGCACGATTGAGAATTTTAGCACTATTGGAGGTGGATCATTGCCACAAACATAAAGTTTCCCTAAGGCCTCCGTCAAGCAGTCGAGAGTAACCTGCGGCCCTTGCATAACTTATCGATTCTCCTGCTATGCTGCCTCAAAAGTTGCTGCTATTGCAAGATAATTCTCTAAAGCATCGTTCATGGGATTATTGCCCGATTTATCATTAGAAGCCATCGATCTAAGAAAAAGTCTCGATCCAATACCAAACTGACGTAGGAAAGAGTATGATGAGGACAATCACCATCTTCCTCGAACGACAAACAACTTGAATTCATAAGGCTCTCTTAAATCCCCAAGAGGAGTTCTTGAATTTGCAAGAGGAATAAAGAAAATTTTTAAAAATATTTATTAAAAGTTATTCAAAAGAAATAAGTTTGCATGCTTAAATACTCTTAAACAAATCCTAAGACCTAATTAGAAAAATTAAACAATTAAGAAAACAAAAACTTAAAAAATGCGTAAATTTCTGCATTCCGTCGATCGGAATGGCACAAAACATCCAAATACTAAAACCCATAAAATTGAATTTGTTCCGATCGATCGATTGATCAAACTGAATAAAATTTATCTAACAAGCTTTTCATCTAAATCCAAATTTCTATTGATTGATCGATAGAACGACTCAATCAGTCTATCAACCTCAATCAATCAAATTACGCTGAAACTTTGTTAATTTTTTTCTAAACTTTATCCAATCCATTTGTGATAGGCACGTGATTGCTCCATATCATACATCTCTAGAGTGACGTTGCATAGCCCACTTAAGTTTTAGAATCCGGTGGTCTATGGATCATTCTTTCACGAGGTTACGAATAAATGGCATGTATGTACACACCACGATGGGCCTACACAATACTACCGCCGGGCATTCCATCTCAACTGCTTCTTCTGGCGTGACCTACTTTAGTTTTGGACTATCATTAATTTGAGTATGGTGGTTAAAATGAGACGAGAGCACCTGACTGACGTCGTCGATCTAACCAAAGTTACACTCACATGGCTCTCGTTTTGCCAAATTAAAGTAACCTGGTTGGTACGTAGAGCGAGTCTGTTTAGGTGAACACGCCCATGTTGCAAGTGCACCTGCACGAATGACAGCCTGCCAGATCCAATGGGGAACGGATTGGATACTCCCCCTGCCACCAGCCCGGTGGCTGATGGTTGGTGCTCTGTGGGCCCCACCATGATGTGTGTGTTTCATCCATGCCGTTCATCTATTTTTCTAGAAAATTTTATTGTAAGTGACCAAAAATGAGTTATATTCCAATCTCAAGTGGACCACATTACAGGAAACAGTGTTGAATGAACGTCGACTATTAAAAACTTTTTGCGGGGCCATCAAAGTATTGGATCAAGCTGATCTTTGTTTTTTTCCCTTCATCCGGGTCCGTATGACCTAATCAACAGATTGGATGTCAAATAAACAATACAGCGGGCCTTGAGTGGATTTTAATGGTGGATATCCAATCGCTATTGTTTTCCTGTGGTGTGGTCTACCTGAGATTTATATCCATCTAATTTTTACAATCAAGCTCTAAAATGATCTTTAAAAATGGATGAACGGAATGGATGAAACACATACATCATGGTGGGACCCACAGAGCACCGACCACAGCCACCGGGCTGGTGGCACCGTTTCCGATCCAAGTCACTCAACAAGTGGGCCCTAGATACCTGTAGCTAAAATCAGACTGGTTTGCTCATCTGGTGTCTGAATAAGATCTATCCCACAAGGAGCAGCGGGCTAGATAAGAAGCTTGGATCACACATGCTAGTGAGTGTCGGGCGCGGTTTGGGTGGTTCCCCAGATCCGGGTTCGGTGGATCGGTGGATCCCTAACTGGGGGGGCCACCGTGATGTATGTTCCTTGATCCAAACCGTCCATCCATTTCGACAGATCATTTCATATTAGGATTCCAAAAATTAAGAAACTTAAATATCAGGTGGACGATGATACAGGAAATAGTGGTAGTAGACCATTAAAAACTTTTTTGTGGGCCACAGAAGTTTTGGATCAAGCTGATATTTGTGTGGTCTCTTCATCCAGGTCTTTATTACCTTATCAACGGGTTGGATGGACAATAAATATTCCGGTGGCCCCAATGAAGTTTTTAATAGGGGGATTCAAGCTTTAGATCAAGCTGATATTTGTGTGGTTTCTTCATCCATCGTTGTGACCCTATCAACAGGTTGGATGGACAATAATCATTCCGGTGGCCCCATGAAAATTTTAACGGTGGGGATTCAATCACGGCTGTTTCCTGTATTATGATCTCCCCCATATTCGGATCTGCTTATTTATTGGGATTATCTCCTAAAATGAGTTTTCAAAATGGAATGAACGGTGTGGATATCAGGCACATACATCACGGTGAGCCCCACGGTCAGGATCCCACCCACCTGGGTGGATCGACTTTCTAGGCTTTATTAGCAAGGTAGCTTCTTGCATGATAGTGACTCGCAACCATACACATGGAGTAAATCTACATTCATCCAGATCGTCAAAGGTGCAGGTCCACGTTCTGAGAGGAGAGTGGAATCGTACTAGAGAGTGTGGCGCACACCTGTGTTGGACCTAGGCCAGTGGGACCCACTGGTGAGCAATCACTAGTCGGTACGTCCCATGCTTCTTTCGGCCTTTTCCTTTTCTGTTATATTTCAAATTCAACTTTGAATTTGATTTATGATAAGAGATAAGGATAAGACTGGATGATATGGTCTCATCCAAACTCTCATGCCTTCCTATAAAATGGACGAGATTCTCTCTCGTTAAAAAAAAAAATCATATGAAATACCGAGAGTATACGGAGAGAGATATAGTGTGCATAGTAGTTTGTCAATTTTAGCTTGTCCTTGAGACGATCTAATCCATAGATCGCAATCCAGGGCCACTTATACCGTAGGATCAGAGATGTGAATAGATCAATCTGCTCTAGTAGTAGATAGGCGGGCCATTGGCGCATTAATCTTCTGCTTTGTGAGGGTTCCAAAACTCGTGTAGACTTTCATATCTTGAGGGCTCACCTTCCGCGCTTCCCTACAGTGGCATCAGAGCATTCAACGGTGGATCTCCAATTATTTTCATCTAAAAAGGTAAGTGGTTCATCCTTTCTTTTTGGATCGGAATCCATGGCCTTCTTGTTAGAATAATATTGATTCCATACATGAAAAGTCAATAGAACGGTGGATTAGATTATGATTTTGTATACACGTATGCCATGAGCATGAAAGCCCGATTATGATGGACCAAGGTGATTATGTAGACCTTTATGATTTCATACACCTTATGTACACCATCTTATTGGTTTATGGAATGATCCACATGCGGTACCCCATGAGTATACATCATATCAACCAATAGTTGTTGTATTGTAACATCTTGGATTTTCACTGTTTTGGATTTTCAAAAATCCTTAAATTTTTTTATTAATTAATTTATAATATCAATTAATGACCATTAGCACTCAATGTTAGTTTATATAGTGGTGGTACCAGTAAAGAACCGCACAAGTCCGATTAATCAGCCGTAGGAAGCTAACGAATCCACCCGATCACTTGAACATCAGGTGTAGCCCCATGATTTACTCACATAGGACCTAAATCTAACCGACCCATCGTTAACAAATCAAGACAAGCATAACTAAATTAAAGATCTAACCGAAGCTGAGTCAGATAATGCCCGAATCTTAACTAATAGACCAAATCAACCTCATTGTTCTTTTACCCTAAAATCGACGGTTTAGAGCAATCATGACCGAATCTCCACTTTCACTAGTTATAAATAGACCACACTATGAACATAGCTAATCTGTAAGGCCCGTATCCTAAACCGTACCGTTCTGTTGGCTTCCGCGGTCCTCCCGGTTAAATTCCGGCGACCCTCGACCTGTATTCGATGTTTGCGCATGATTCTAAGTCGAGTCCTGCATATCAAAGTTGGCTCGACTCGAAATTTGTATCATTGCGACCGCGCCATCGCCGCGGTTCTAATGCCACATCTTTCGCGCCGAAGCAAGACCCAGGCCAGGAGATATGGGCCCGCGTTCAGTTCGAAGAAAACGCCGCGCGTTACGAATTTTGAGAGAATCTCTACGACACGTCACATCAATCAATCAATGTACAAATCAAGTACATTCCATCACAAGCCATCACTCACCCATACCCCTTTCTTCACTAAGTCAACAATACCCATGCCTAACCATCCCCTTTTACCAAAAGTCAAAAGAAACCATACCCTCCATCCCATCTCCCTTACAACAACCCATTTTCTCTCTCTCATTTTTTTCTCACTCCTTCCCAAGCACCAAGGGAGCATCCAACGTCCAAGCAAGAGAGCTCCATGAGAGAAGCTTTGTGTAGCCCACTCCCTACCACTCAATCCGACCCTTCAGAGCCGATCTCAACCGTTAAAATCCACCCCTTGGAGCTCTAGATTGCATCATTGGAAGGAGGAGTCCAAGAAGATCAAAGGTAGGTGATCCACCGTTGATTTCAATTTTTTTAGGGCTTACTTGTTGTGGGACCCACTTGATGTATGCATTGTATTGGGAGGGTCCAATAGTGGCGGGGTCCCTCCCCTTTACGTTTTTCTCTCTCTCTCCCTTATGATGGTGTGGGCCCCACCAATATATGTGTTATACCTACTCCACGGATGGTGTGACCCGCCATATTGCATGTGATGACCCTCACCATCCACCATTGGGGCGGTGGGAATCCCACCCGCTGGCTACCCTGGTCCATAGCTCAAGTGGTAGGCTAAGTGAAAGATACCTCGTATCAACATTGAGGTCTTGGTTTTGACCCCTACTGGAGGTGGCTAATAGTGTCTTGTGTGTATCATAAGCCATTTAGCCCCACGTGTGACCCACTTGAGCAACGGATTGTCTGGTGGTCGTCGGTTTGTGGGCCCCACCTTATCTGATGTATGAATTCTACCCTCACCGTCCATCAAGGACGGTGGGATCTCACATAGTTTGCATCTAGCACGCTGGACACTTGCTAGCCTAACATTAATAAATATTAGTATTATAATATATAGTAAATATTAATATAATAATATACATAATATTATATGGTGGGCCCCACGTGGGACCCACCGTGATATATGTACTTCACTTGCTACGTCAGCAGTCGTGGGACTCACCTTTATCAGAGGTGATCTGCACTGTGAATCTGGACGGTGGCAACCATTCCCTCCTTTCAGATATAATGTGTGTGTGTGTGTGTGTGTATATATATATATATATATATATATATATAATATTATATTATATTATATTTGATTATATAATATATGATATTATATTATACAGTATAAGGCATTGCAGGTGGGCCCCGTGTGTTGGATCCACCTGACGAACGGTTTGGATGGAATATGTATAGCCGGTGGGCCACGTGGTGGGACTCATCTGGCTGAACGGATTGGCTGGTGTACCTTACACATCAGCAATCTATGTGGGACCCACCACACATGACGTATGGGTCTTATCCACACCGTCCATCCAAGGTGAGGACCCACCATTCTGCACATGTTGTATCCCACCGTCCATCTGAGGACGTGGGATCCACCGTGATCTAAGTGTTTTATCCACGCTACTGGCCCCCACGTGGGACCCGCCTGTTGATTGGAAGCAGGTTGGCTGTCGTACCTCACACCAGCATGCAGCTGGTATGATTGAAGTCAGTAAGCTCTGATGGGCCACACCTTGATGTACCTGGTGTATCTGTACCGTCCAGCAGGTCTGGACGGTGGGCCACACCTTGATGTATTTATTATATCCACATGGTCTATCCCTGAATGTGGGTCCCACCTTGATTACATGTATTTTATATTCACACCATCCATGAGCCAGGACGGTGGAATCCCTGTGATGTATGTGCTTTATTCACGCTGTCCATCCAGGCCGTCCATCTGGACGGTGGCCTGACGATACACACCTGCTGTATAGCTCTGCCCCTTGGACGTCTGCAAGTTTTGTGGGACCCACCTCTGATGTACTTTCTATCCACACCATCCATCTGTATTCCATCAGCAAGTTCTGTGGGCCAATCATGAGGCATGTGTATATTTAGACCGTCCATCCATTGGACATGAACCCCACCATGGCAAGGAGTGGGGCCCACCTTGAGTTGATGTGTTTTGCATCCACACCGTCTGTACATGGACGGTGCTGTGGGGTGCACCCTGTCTGTATGAGGCCTGCCTTGATGAACGTGTTGTATTCACACCGTCTATCCATTTTGATGGACGTATGGCCCACCTTGATGCATGTATTTTAGCCATGCTGTCCATCTGTTTCAGCTGCACCGTACCCAGCCTCGTGGGACACTAGGATATAGGTGTTGTGCATCCATGCTATTCATTTGGTGGGCCCATTTAGAAGGTGGAAGCCCAATTGCTGGCTGTGCAGGGCTCACCCAATATGATGTAATTAGGCCCATTAATACAGCCCACTTGAGGTTTATGAGGCCTGTTGGTGCGGCCCATTAATACGGCCCACTTGAGGCCCGTTGGTGCGGCCCACTTGATGTATACGAGGCCCATTGTGATATATTTTCAGCCCATTTGGCAAGGCCCATTGTGATGTATTCAAGGCCCATGGTTGAGGCCCAGTGCGATGTATGTATGGCCCATTAAGTTGTGTATGAATCCCTTGTGTGGGTCATTCCTTGGGGGCAATATCGGTTAAATGGCCACATTGTTAGGCAATGATGGTTTAATGTCCACATTATGACCTTCCCTTATGCCTTATTTAGCCAATCCCGATTGTCGTGACCGATTTGCTGATTTTGATTATCGATCGATCTGATTGTCGTGACCGATTTGTCGATTCTGATTATCGATCAATCCCGATTGTCGTGACCGATTTGCCGACTCTGATTATCGATCAATTCCGATTGTTGTGACTGATTACCGACTCCGATTGTCGTGACCGATTTGCTGACTCTGATTATCGATCGATCCCGATTATCGTGACCGATTACTGACTCCGATTGCCGTGACCGATTTGCCGATTCTGATTATCGATCGATCTGATTGTCGTGACCGATTTGTCAATTCTGATTATCGATCAATCCCGATTGTCGTGACCTATTACCGACTCCGATTGTCGTGACCGATTTGCCGATTCTGATTATCGATCGATCCGATTGTCGTGACCGATTTGCCGACTCTGATTATCATCGATCTCGATTGTCGTGACCGATTGCCGATCCCGATTGATGTGACCGATTTGCTGATTTTGATTATCGATCGATCCGATTATCGTGACCAATTTGCCGACTCTGGTTATCGATCGATCTCGATTGTCGTGACCGATTGCCGATTCCGATTAAGCGAGGCCGATTTTGATTGTCGAGGCCGATTTCAATTGTCGAGGCCGATTGTCGAGATCTATACGGTGTATATGCGACTCGTAGTTGAGGCCCATTGTGATGTATATTCGGCACGTGTTTTAAGCCTAATGTGATGAATATGAGGTCTACGTGATGAGGCCTATTGTGATGCATTTAAGGGTCAGACGATGGAGCCCATTGTGATGTATGTTAGGCCCATGTGAAAGGTCCATCGTGGTGTGTATTACGCTATTGAGAGGGACCCATGGTGTTGTATGTTTGGCCCTAGTGTGAGGCCATGGGACCACCATTCCTTGGGGGACAATGTTGGTTAAATGTCCACATTGTTGTGATTGATGGTCGATACCGATTATAAGTATGTGACAGCATAACATCATGATACATGCCCATACGCATCATCTACATGTTGGTTATGAGATGTGATTGATCATTGCATATGTCATTGAGCATGTTGTTATGAGACTCTCGGATAGGCGGAGGTTATCTCACTTGAGCACGCAGTATGCGCAGGATTGATGCATGACTGGATTGTATGACTCATGCATCTCACATTATAATTACTGTACGCCCTAGCGACATCAAGGTCGTAGCCTTCACAGGCATATTGTAGATGGCCAAATGGGACACCGAAAATGTTTGGTTCTAGCATACGGGCGCCATAGATGTCCCTGGGTGAAAATCTCTAAACCTCCGTGGCCAGGAGACGCCCCAACGTAAAGACCGAGTGAATATATGAGCGCATGAGGGCCGTATACCAGCAGGCTGTGTCTCCCACTGTGTCGTGGTCAGTTGGGAAGGGGTGTGACCTTACCCGCCTGAGTGAGGGGGCAATGTCTAGGTTGAGTTTGACCGGCTTGAGGAATGGGTCCGCTATTGACGAGTCGGGCCCGATATTGGCAGGCGGATAGTGAGGTCTCTTCCACTTACCCAGTTGTGCGCTCGGATAGGGGCGGCAAGCTGGTGTAGAGTGTAATAGACCCCAGTGATGATCCCAGAGATGAACTGTACTGATATGTGGATTTAGTGAGCAGGAGTTGTATACTCATTCATGCATTCATTCATTCACTATCCACTCGAGTTGGTGGTGCGCAACTAGTTGTTACGTGTGCCTTCGCAATGGCCAGGATTTCGGTTGGGGCGCTCGACTAACCTAAGATCAGGAGTTTACCACATTGAGTCTAACTATCCAAATTTAGGTATGGGACTGGTTTGGATTGAAGTCCCTTGTGATGGACCCCATAGCCTGCGATACTACGTACTACTATCCCGACTTCACACTCCAACATGGTCATTCCACTCGCACCGCATATTACATTACATCCACAGCATATGACATTTTGGGTTACTGTGTTTCTGCATTTATATGGTTTAGATACGGCTGACGTATTTGTGAACATAAGGAATTATATATTACATTGCATTCTCAACATTTGATATTTGGCTCTTTATGACTCCTCGTTTGCATAGCTGTTATATATTGTATATTCTGATATTGATTGGCTCATGGACTTGTCCGTATTTCCGCTTACTCTGTTATCTTATGATATATGATCTTGTTAGTATTTTTGTTAACTCCGATCATTCCTGCTCTTGTCAGTATTTCTGCTTACTCAGATAATTCATGATCTTGCTAGTATCTCTGCTTATTCCGATATTGTAAGATTTACGGATTACCAGTATTTCCAGTTTGTATGATAATGGCATTGTATTAAATACTTGGCACTTACCTTCTGCACACACTTACACCACCCTCTAAGCTTTCTATAAGCTTATGCACGATAGATGCATGCAGGTGATGTTAGGTTGTAGCAGAGTTGAGCTTGGAGCATGCAGCGATCCTCTAGAGCTTGATTTTCGATTTATGTATTTCCTTTTTCAGCATTGTACTCAAATGGCTATATTAGTGGATATGTGATGATGATGTTGCCTTTGTAAATTGGGTAATCTTGTGCTTATGCTTATTGCGAGTTATATATATATAAATCTTCCTTGTAGAATCCCAGGATTGAAATCTGGCGTATGGACGTTAGGAGTCGAGAATGGGGTACTACGGAGGCTGTCAGCACAGAATTCGGCGATCGGGATTTCTGTGAATCCAATTTCCGGGTTTAGGGTGTGACATAATCCAAAACCAAATCATTGCCCACGAGAAATCTCACTACCAAATTCATTCCAGAAATGCTCCAATTTTTCGAACAAGCTCTATACCGCTCGTTGGCAGGCCATTAATTTCAAAACTATAGAGAAATGTCCGTCTTACTGGGCTCGACGTCCATCGCGGAAGTCGGACCTGAGTGCTGTCTAGAACCGCTCAACTTGAGCTAAAGGACGAGTGCATGAGAAGTGCAAATACCCTAGAAGAATTAACTAAAATTTAAGTAAATTGGGTCGTTCACTCTTATGCAAAGTTGAGGATTTCGGACGGTCTGTTCGCGACCAAACTTTACCCATGGAGTAAGGATATTTTCCTACTCATATCCATATAGCCGAGGCCTCGATCGACCATCAGTGACCGTTGAACAGACTTCTAATCATATCCATTGATTGACACATCCAAATGGCGGGCCGATCATATCCATACGTAGATCATCATTAGGGCTAACTATCATACGGTGTATATCAACTTGTATACCCCATAGTGGGCCCTAGAGGATAGAAAAACCCTCCCATAGGGTTAATATAGTAAAAACCTAACACTTGGGGTCATTTGCACCAAATCTGGCATTATAAAAGGGGCTTCTTTGGGGCACCCCTCTCCCCATACGAATTTGCCCTAGGAGGAAAGGGAAAAGGGAGAAGAGAAAGAGGAGAAAGAAGGAGAAAGAAGAGAGTGAAAGAGGGTGTTGTTGGTGGAGGAGCCCAAGGAAACTTGGAGCTTGGGCAATCTCCTTCATTTCTCCCACATCCACAACTTCAAGCTCGAATTCCAACCGATTTGGGAGGTAAGCACCCATCTTTTTGTAACCTTTGGTGTGGAGCTAAGATTTGCATGTAACCCTAACGTGCAAGTACATTGCTTTAGGATTCCGGCCGATCGACACCGAGTTCGGCGCTTATAGGTCATTTTTTAAGCCTTCAACGATCCATAGGTGCGGACTATTATTCTTAGGTGGCTTTACACCAATTTTAGTATGAATCTAATGATTATGCTTAATTGGGTGATGTATTGAATAATCTAGAAAAAACCTAGGAAAGACCTCACCTTTGATTCTCTTAATCAACATGGAATGCTATGCAATGTTTGTTGTTTTTTACATGATTGGGTATGTGTTTAATGAATGCATATTTATTGTTGCATGATTCTTGTTGGTGGTCCCTTATAGCTTGTATGTTACTTTAAACCTTATTGTATGTATGTGCTTACTTAAGTCCCCAAGGTATGTTATGCTAGTATTAGTCCTTATTGTATATTCATGCTATGAAGGATTTATAGATCTTGGCTTCCTCACTAACCCACACAACACACATGCACCTTTATTTCATAATATTTTTAGTACTTGCAATTATAGAAAATCTGAATTCCTATGTTAATGTTTGAATGCATGACCTTATTTGAGTTTAGATGGTAAACCATGGATTATGGAAGTGTTACCGAATGTCACTAAATCCCTAGGTTGGTCATAAATTGAGGAGAGTGAGGATGGTCCCGTTGGTAGGACTATCCTGAGGCTAAACTCATGGATTTGGGCGGGTGTGAATGGGCGACAGTAGTTGGACTACATGGGTTGCTTGTACTCGATATCGTCCGTCACGTACTCGCCTGGACCCGCACGGTCTAGCCCAAGTACTGACCAATTATGCACGTTAACCATGTTTGCCTACGTCTGTATGGAACTCGGCTAACATGATCACATTGCATCGCACTAGTTAGGGTGGTGACTCGACAATCGAGGTCGCTCTGAGAGAGTGTTAGTCATACGTGATCGTTAAATGAAGTCGCTCGAGGGAGTGTTGTATTGAGGGCATGCATTATATCATATGTCATGCATGCGCATTAATAAGATTAGTCAGATGTTTGTGAATGATTGTTTTTCATTAAATTCATAATATAATTGATGTTTGTTACAACTTAAGACTAATAGCACCCACTGAGTTGATCACTCACTCCCACTCTGGGACGGTGTTTTAAAAGACCAACCAGACTCTCTCGTAGACGCAGGTGATGCAGATCACGAGGAGCCCGATGGCGTGAGTCTTGACAAGGAGGATGAGTTGTCCTACTTTTAATTGATGGGCGGTTCTCCACGGCCAAGCAGACGGATTTTTGGATTGCTGGGTGTTGGTCTTACCATATTATTCTTTTTGGATATGTGATTCTTTTTGGTGATTTTGTTAGGCAACGCCTTATACGACCCGCTTATATTCTTTTGGACTTGTATATGTTTGCCTTTTTCATTTCAATAGACTGGTTGTGATGGTGCTTCATGTTCCAAGTAATTCCATGCTGTGCATTTAAAACTGATTAAACGTAAATTAATAAAAATCGGTTATAAGTGATACCCGGGAACTTAGGAGTCAAGTGTGTGCACGACCCCCAGTTTTCAGGGTGTTACATGTATAGAAATACATGCGTGTACATCTCACCAAATATACAACAATAGTTGTTGTATTGAACTACACCACATGTACATAAGTTGCTGGTGACGTATTTCACGCACATATACACATTGGACCCATGTTTACACGTGTTTACACGTGTGTACAAATCAGACCCTTGTTCTGCATACATGTTGTTCTGTACACATGTTATTTTGTACACATGTTGTTCTGTACACATGTTGTTTTGTAAACATGTTATTCTGTACACGTGTTATTCTGTACACATGTTGTTTTGTATACATGTTGTTCTGTACACATGTTATTTTGTACACGTGTTGTTTTGTACACGTGTTGTTCTGTACACATGTTGGCTGTACACGTGTCCTATACACATGTTGGCTTCTATACACGGGTTGGCTGATGTGCACATATAACACATGATGTTTTGGGAGATAGCTTCTGCTAAATATATTACTGCTGTACATGTGATTGGCTGGTGTACAACACACCAGCTATATATCTGCTATAAGAAACAGGATTGGCTGATGTGCAACATATTAGCTACTAATAATATAGCTAACGTATTGTACTTCACCACAAATATATAGCTGTTGTATTAGAGCAAAATTTGCCTGATGTGCATCATATCAGCTACAAGCAATAGATGTTGTATTGTACTATAACACATGTGTGTATTTACATCAGCCACACACATGTGGATCTGATCCGTGTATAACATGGATTTGATAACTTGATATGTGTTGTATGCAAACCGTCTATCTATATGGAAAGTTTAGACGTTAGCAACAAATGAGGGTCTTATCACGAGGTATATGTTGTATCCAAACTGTCCATCCATCTGGCGAGTTTGAATTTATGCTTAAGAAGAACAATAAAACATATATAATTATAAAGTAGGCCACACAGATGGACGGCATGGATAAGCCACATACATTTGAGGTAGGCCCAAAGGAGTTTATTCAATACGCAATACGATTTACAATATAGCCTGTGCCACTCATAATAGGGGCCCACAAGATCCGCCTTACATTGGCCACAGCTTGAGAGTTACACGGATCGGGCAATCCTTACCAACCGATGAGTGGCGTGGCCTTCGAACCAATGGTGGATAACAACCATTTGAGTGGATTTCTCATGTAACTTAGGCAAGTATGGACAAGTTAAGTCCTCTTTGCAATGGATACATATATGCTTGTAATATGATGGGCCCTAAGATTGGCATACTGCTCATATACATGTAAATATACATGTGTGATTATGTATGTTTCCCATATTTCTTGACTATAACATATACATATACATGTGTGTGGATGTGATCTCCTTTATATCATTCTATTCATTGTTGATCCAGATATCATTAGTGATGAAACGATCATCTACCATGATGATCAATGTTGATGATAGGATCAATCATCAATATTAAACATTAACGGTAATGATTGGATCCATCACTAATGGTCATGATCACATGTGAAGATAGAACTCTCTTGATATCTTAACACTTCATTTTTCTTTCTGATGATGATGTTTATATGTGTGATATTATTCGGCTTGATATGTTTAGATCTAAGCCCCCTAAATTTTTCATTAGAAAATATAAAACTTAGTGCTTAGATGCTCCCTATAAATAAAGGTTATGCATAACCTCAGTGGGAGTTTATTCTCTTTCACCAAATGATGGATGCAACCAATAATGGAAGGTTACACGTTATACTAATTTATTCTTATAAAAGCATTAAACTCATCTTAAATAGAGAACTTGATTGTTCTACACCGCTCATTTGGGTATGTGGACTTTCAAATCTCGTTAAGATGTGTTGACTACTTTTATACTCTAAAAATTTGTATAACACGTAGAAATGTTGATGAGTAGAGTCAATACCTTAGATCATAGCTAAGTAATGATACTCATACAATGTAGAGGTGGCCACCAAAGCGTTAATCGCTGAACAGCTGAAAGGACAATATTTCGACGGCAACAACTACGAAGACTGGTCCCACGCGGTGCGATGCCTTCTGGACGAGGACGACATATCGCACACACTTGATGAAGTTTAAGAGGAACCCATATTATCTGAAAACGGAAATTTACAAGAACATAGGATTGCAATGACTCACTGTAAAATCGTTAAGCTCGTAATGTCCTTCTTAGCACTATGCACAAAAAACTCATACCTACGTATGAAGTATATGACACCACTAAGGGAATCTGGGAAGCACTGACAAATACCTTTGTGCAGAAGTTAGATGCGAAAGTTCGGGATATGGAATTAGATTTTCAAGAGTATAGGATGTCAATCAGCTGCCCCATCAAAGATCATATCCGTAAGATGGAGCAAATGATAGGTGCCCTTAGGAATGTTGGGTGTAAATTGACTGAAAATCAAAAGATTATAGTCATGCACCGTTCCTTGCCTGAATCTTAGACTCAAATCAAAAGAATTCTGAATCATACTGATTTCATCACTACGTTCAGAGACTTTTGTGGCCACTTGGTACGTGAGGTTGAAATGAATATAATTCAGCCAGGTTCGGCCAAGGCCTTTGTAGCAGAGACCTATAAGCGGAAAGCTAACAAAAAACGGTTCAAAGATCGCAAAAAGGTGAAAAATAATAACCAAGAACATAAGTCCACAGTGCCTTCTCCAAATCTCAAGAAGGGGAATGGAAAGAAGAAGCAGAAAAAGACAAATATAGTCTGCTTTGTTTAAGGAAATTCCGGCCATTATGCTTGGTAGTGTGCCCATAAAAAGATGGTAATTCCTAAGTCACTAGATACTTTGTATGTATGCATTTGTTCTGAAATCATTTCCGTTGATATTATATCTGACGAGTGAATTTTGGATTCAGGCGCAACAAAACACGTGACACAGAGTTGTCGAGGCCTCGAGGAATTCTGGCCTGTAGCCAAGGGAAGTTACAAGTTGTACATGGGCAATAACGCTGTTGAAGACGTACTAGGGATTGGCGTTTTCCATCTCCGTACGCGCATAGGGCGAACAATAATCCTCCGTGATACTCTTTATGCACCGGGGATGCGTTGGAATTTAATTTTGTTTCTAGGTTATTATTTGATGGTTTTGATATTCAATTTTTCGGGACAAGAGTTTCTTTGAGACTGAATAATATCATATTTATATAGAGAAATTTAATTTCAAATTTATTTATTCTGGACGTATATTGTGATAATGCCCATCTTGCTTTATCTGCTATGTCAAATGAAACTATAGTATCTGAATCTCAAAAATGGCATGCAAGGTTAGGTCACATAGGAAATGATCGTATGATAAGACTAGTACGTTCTGGTCTGTTAGACTCCTTATCCAAAATTGATCTGTCATTTTGTGAACATTGTGTGTCCGGGAATACTTCGAAGAAACCATTTCCCAAAGTGGCTATGTCAAAGGACACACTAGAGATAATTCATTCAGATATCTATGGACCCTTTAATGTACATGCCAGAAACGGATGTCAATATTTTGTCACTTTCATTGACGATTACTCGCGCTATGGATATGTGTATTTCATCTCACACAAATCTGAGACTTTTAATTATTTTCTTAAATATAACAGAAAAGGAAAAGGCTAGAAGAAGCATGGAACGTACCTACTAGTGATTGCTCACCAGTGGGCCCCATTGGCCTAGGTCCAACATCTCCCACTCAATCACATTACGGAGAATGTAGCAAAACATATCCTAAAGATCCCCAAGGGCGTAGGTTGGCTAGAGAAGGAATCCTCTCAGATTGGGAGTTAACTCCATCCGGTGTGATCATGTAGACTAGGACAGGCATTGCAAAGCTTGGGTTATTGAGTACGAGTTAGGTGGTCACTTAGTACTTAAGCACCTATGAGAAGATTATGGTGATCCCGCTGGTCCCACGCCTCTGATTCTTTTGATCGCGATGTTTGGTCTTTGATTGTTATTAGGCGAGTTAAATGGACAAATTTTTGTGCCTATCCCACAATGTGATTGAGTGGGAGATGTTGGACCTAAGTCGGTGGGGCCCACTGATGAGCAATTACTAGTGGGTACATCCCATGCTTCTTCCGGCCTTTTCCTTTTCTGTTATATTTCAAATTTAACTTTGAATTTGATTTATGATAGGAGATAGGGATAAGACCGGATGATATGGTTTCATCCAAACTCTCATGCCTTCCTATAAAATAGACGAGACTCTCTCTCGTTAAAAAAAAATTATATGAAATACCGAGAGTATACGAAGAGAGATATAGTGTGCACAGTAATCTGTCCATTTTGGCTTGTCATTGGGACGATCTAATCCATAGATAGCAATCCGGGGCCACTTATACCGTAGGATCAGAGGTGTGAATAGATCAATTTGCTCCAGTAGTAGATAGGCAGGCCGTTGGAGCGTCAATCTTCTGCTTTATGAGAGTTCCAAAACTCATGTAGACTGTCAAATCTTGAGGGCTCACCTTCTGCGCTTCCCTACACACCGACCCTGGTAAAGTTCGGTGGCCCCCCAGTGATGTATGTTGTGTTATATCCACGTCGTCCATTCATTTTTCCATATCATTTTTCAGCACGAGCTTACAAAGGAGGCTGATCCAAAGCTCGAGGGAACTGCACTATAAAAAGCAATGAGGACAATGACGCCCACCACTGAAACTTTCATGATGGTCCATCCAACCAGTTCATAAGGTCACATAGACATAAACCAAGTAAAAACACAAATATCAGCTTGATCCAAAACTTATGTTCCCCAAAAAGTCTTCAATGGTAGACATTCAATCCCCATTGTTTCTTATTATGATAGGCCCACTTAAGTTTTGAATCTATTTTATTTTTGGACTAATGCCCTAACATAAGCAGCTAAACATATAAAATGAGTGAATTTCTCACAAACATAATGATAGGTCTGACATGCGAGGAAATTGTTTGTAAGTCTATACTCACCAATAGGGCTGTACAAGAACTGAGTTAGCTCGGTTTGCTTGCTCAACTCAACTCGAAAAAAGCTCAATTTGACTCGATTCATCGACCTTGCCTGAGCTCAACTCAACTCAGACCGAACTAGTTTGGTGACTTGGTTACTTTGATATCGATGTTGCTCACCAAGTGCTTGATGAAATGACTCAATGAAGTGTCGGCCGGTGGCAAAGAAGCATATACCATTTTTTCTTGATTTTAATGTTGCATATAAGGTATTTGATGAAATACCTATATAACTATTGATGTTGTTTTACATTCAGTAAGAATTTCAAAGTATAGTCCATTTATTTGTGCAAATGTTGCACAAGCGAACTCAGCTCAATCTTAGCTTGTACTTGCCTCAAACTGACCCCAGCTGCTGATCAAACCGAGTCAAGCTGGCCAATCAGGCTTGAGGACCAAGCTAAGCCGAGCTTGAGCTGGAGTCAGCTAGTGGTCGAGCCAAGTCGAACTATGCCAAGCTGGACTCGACTCGTGTACACCTCTACTCTCACCGGACTGATTTCTTTTCTCCAGGAGTTGTATGATATCACGCAGGGTACAATGCTTTGTACGCAAGCAATCAGAAATTATACACGTGTACATGTATGACACGTGGAGTACGTTGAGCTTCTTTTTAACCGTTATTCTTAATCGCCAACACTTGAACGGTTATGATCATCTGATGTAAGTGATCTTTGGGCTATGATCCATCTGCAATGGGACTTACTATTTGAATGGTTCTGATTGCTCTGTTTTATCCAACTTGTAGTTGTATTAGGTAGGGACACAATGCAATGAGGAAGAATTAGAAAAAGTCGTCCATCTTGATGGCTAACAATTATGCGTTTTTAATAGTCTGATGTATGTAATTTCGGGCTATTCGATCTAACGGCTCGGATTAGTGGATATTTATGGCGATTATAGTCGTTTTAAGGAAAGGTAAAAAAACGTTTAAAAATAAATCTTTAAGGAAAAATAACGTTATCCAGCTGTTAGATCTTACAAGTAGGCCCGACGTTATTTAATCCAGACCGTCGACCACCCATGCACCAATCCAGACATTAAATAGTTCGGTCCGGGTCGGTTCTCTTAGGGTCGATTGAGAGAGCTTCCGTACCCAGCTTATTTGTTAATCGGGGTGGTGATATGGAACTCGACCAAGCCCATTCCGATATGAAATCCAGACCCGTCTATTAACCCATCGGGTCGAATTAACCTGTTTTGAACACCAATTGTCAATGTCTAGGGATCTGAAGGAAGGGTTCAGATCAATGATCTGGATCAGCCCAAAGCTATGCGCCCAAATATACGGAATCCTCCTTAGACGTTGATCGGTTGGTGTGGTGTGGTGATGCCTTGTGCGCTGTGGGGCCCACCATGATGTAGATGATTTATAAGTGGACCACACTACATGAAATAATGTTAATTGAAAGTTGATCATTAAAAACTTTTTTCAGGGCCTCAGGAATTTTGGATCACACTGTTTTTATTATTATTTTGGGTGGTAAATAAACATTACCGTGGGCCTTAGTAAGTTTTCAACAATGGGTGTAACTATCCCCACTTTTTCCTGTGGTTGTGATCCACTAGCTCAAAAACTGCTTCATTTTTTTTTATTCATGTCCTAAAATTAGCTCCGATTGGACGACTTGACATAAAACAAATATATTACGGTGGGCTACACAGCGCCAACACATCATAACACCACTGCAGAAGCTGATTACGTAGTGAGTAAACTATATGGAGCCTACGGTCATTCATGCATTTTATCCATTCCAGCCATCTATTTTACCATATAATTTTATAGCTTTAGCCTAAAAATGAAGGATATCCAAAGCTCAAGTGTGGGTCACGGAAGCTTTAAATCAAGCTGATATTTTTGTTTTCCCTTCGACCATGTCTGGGTGATTTTATTAACAGGTTAGGATAACAAATAAATATCATGGTCGGAATAAATAATTCCACTGTTTCATATGGTATGGTCTACTTGAGCTTTAGATATGCTTCAATTTTGGGCTCAACCCCTAAAATGATATGCAAAAAGGATGGACGACATGGATAAACCACATGCATTCAAGGTGGGCCCAACAAGGTTTACTCAGTACGACGCGCTGGGGTGGCGTGGGCAACCGCGCCTAATCCGCGTCCCTCACAGATAAAAGATTAGGAAAGATGTGGACACGGAAGGGCATGGCCGCATGGGAAGATCGTGCAGTTGGAAGGTGTGGGGGCCACAGAGGTTCCGGTGACAAATTTACTAAGTACATCAGTTTTTCAGGACCTCAATAGGATAAGAATCTAAAAATCAGGTAGATCGAAAACTCATGTGAGCCATATCATACGAAACAGTGAGGATTGAACACATACCATTAAAAACTTTGTAGGGGACAAGTGAAGTTTTGCATCAGGATGATTTTTCTGCCAACAGTTTATCTGAGTGGTATTAACAATATGAACGGTTTGGATGGAATATAGACATCATGGTGGCCTCCAGGAAGGTTTCAATGGTGGAAGTTTCCTTTCCCACTGTTTCGTTTTCATGTGTCCCACATGAGTTTTAGATCGGGTTGATTTTAAGAAAATTGTCCTATTGTTGTATCTAAAAGCTAATGTTCGGAGTAGTTTTGTCATAGAAATCTCTGTGAGGCCCACATAGCTATTGCTACGGATTATAACCGTCATCATTGGAAAGCATGGAACTCTAAACGTGTGTGGGTCCCACCTATTGCCAAATGTGGGGCTATGTTGGGTGGGACACCCCCACACTTGTTGGGTGGGTCCCATCTAAAGTCTACTTAAATCTCAAATGGGCTAAAGAGTGACTGATCAGAGACAGCGGTGGCTCATTAGGGCGTCAAAAGACCGGATTGTGTTGAAGTTAATTTTATTCTATTCCATTCTTCTCCCTCTTTTCAAATATGACTCTTATATGGTTCATTACATGGTCGAGGTGGACTAAAAAAAGGCCCGATAGGAAGCAGAGATGATTTGGACCGTCATAACTTTAAACGGACGTATGTCGCAAATCGAAATGAGTTGTCGGATGTACCACATATGATTTTAGGGTAGGACAAGCTACTTTAATGACCCAACACACTACATCGGGCTACGCACACTAAATTCGCGAAGTGAGTCAAATTTATTCTTATAGTAATTGAAACTCACCATGAAGTGAATAAAACTCACCGCGAAGGGATTGAAATTCACCGCGAAGTGAGTGAACTTCACCGCGAATTGATTGAAATTGACCGCGAAGTGAATGAACTTGACCGCGAAGTGAGTGAACTTCACCGCGGTCAATTTAACTCTATTCGCAGTGAATTTTATTCATTTCGCGGTCAAGTTCACTCACTTCGCGGTGAATTTCACTCACTTCGTGGTCAAGTTCACTCACTTCGCAGTAAATTTCATTCACTTGCGGTCAAGTTCACTTGCTTCGCGGTGAATTTCATTCACTTCGCGGTCAAGTTCACTCACTTCGTGGTAAATTTTATTCACTTCGCGGTCAAGTTAACTCACTTCGCGGTGAATTTCAATTACTTCGCGATGAGTTACATTCACTTCGGGGTGAGCTTCAATCACTTTGCGATGAATTTCATTTACTTCGCAGACAAGTTCATTCACTTCGCGGTCAAATACCCTCACTTCGCGATAAATTTAATTCACTTCACGGTAAAGTTCACTCACTTCGCGGTCAAGTTCACTCACTTTACAGTAAAGTTTACTTACTTTGTGGTCAAGTTCATTCATTTCGTGGTGAATTTCATTCACTTTGCGATCAAGTCCACTCACTTTGTGATGAATTTACACTAAATTTCATGTAATTACATTCAAGAGATGAACTCATTTTTAGCCTTATATGAAAGAGGACCTAAACCTTTACATCACCAAAATATGCCTTGAATAGAAGATACTAACTGCACTTTTACTGCCTTCAACAAGATAAAACAATAAAACGTAAAAAACCTATACACAATTGGTATGCCTTATTTTTTACCGTTTCTGGAAGAAGCAATTAGGAAAGGACACATGTCATTGCACGATAAGTGTAGAACACGTCGAAGATCTTTAAAGATATTTAAATTGCATGGTAAAGAAATAACAATTGATAGTGGTTGGATAATACACGTACATCATCGGAAGATGGAACGTGGTTGAGCAGTGAAAGACGGAACGTGGTCGAGCGAAAAGCGATTACCAAGATAAATGTCAAAGAAGAGTATGAAAGGGTGGAGTGGTTTAGAAGTGGTTGTAGTAACCAATTGAAGTAGAAAGAAGCATCAATTGATTATCTCAAGGAAATCTATGGATAACAAAGAAATCGAATGAAAAGGGAATTTATTTGATACTCTTAGAAGTTGATGCTTGATACTGGGCCACTCAGAAATTGTAAACATGGGATGCATTAACTCAAACTAAATTGAAATTGCCAAATACAATGTCCAAAATAAAATTGCTTGAATAATCCTAACCTCTGCTTCCCCAGTACCTGCTTGTCCAAACAAGACCATTGAATGTCCACCAATCCAATAGCCAGAAAAAAATCACATAATCATAATATTTAGTTAATAACACATCTAATGTGGGATCCATGTACGGCCAGCTTAATTGGAAAAAATATATATTCCACCATGTAGTTTCTTAGAACCCGTGTATCATCGTATGAAGTTCTTTTCTTTTACAAAAGCTGCTTCTCAGATCCGAGAAGCGCATTTTTCCATTCTTATTTAATTGGTACTGATATTCCATTCATCCTCTCAACTCTCGCTACAGAGAAAAAACTTCGAAATTCTGGATTTATACACATGCACTGAGAAATTATACATCTCCCATAATTCAGATCAAATCAAGCCGTCCGTATTTCTTTTCCACTTTTAAATGGTTCGTAAATCAACAGTCAACCGTGATGATGTGCTAACTGGCAGATCGGAAACAATAAACGGTTTAAATTCAACGGATAAATATCCAGGATTGGAATCGGTAGAACAATCTCATATGCTTCAGATGACGAAATCGGATTCCGTACGCTTTTATCGTACTGAGTAAACTCAGTGGGCCTACTGTGAATGTATGTGGTTTATCCACACCGTCCATCCATTTTTAATGCTAATTTTAGGGGCTGATCTCAAAATTGAAGTAAATCCAAATGTCAAGCGAGACCATTACACAGGAAACAGTGTGGAATAATGATTTCCACCATTGAAACCTTCCTAGGATCCAAAGTAATTTTTATTTGTCAGTCAACCTGTTCATAAGATCACAAAGACATGGATGAAGAGAAACCACAAACATCAGCTTGATCCAAAACTTCTTTGGCCTCCAAAAAATTTTCAATGGTAGAGGTTCAATCAAACTGTTTCCTGTAGCATGGTCCACCTGAAATTTTAATTTGCTTCATTTTTGGGATTAAGATCTAAAATTATCTGTTAACATGGATTAACGGAGTGGATAAAATAAATAAATAACATTGGACCCCACACAGTTTACTCAGTACGCTAAGGGTTACTCAGTACGCAATCCGCTTCCTCGGATGTCCTGCCTACGAATGGAAAAAGGAAATTCAAAGTGGGGACCTCTGATGAGGGCACGTGACACATCATCATGCGGCCATGTTACTACAGCCGGACCGGCGGTACTACCACCGCCCGCTAGATAGTCCGGGCGGCACTACCGCCGGACCGGCGGTAATAGCGCCGTGAAAGGAATGGAAGCAGATTGCTGGTGTACCATGCACCGGCTATATGGCTGGTGTATTGATGTAAGCAAGTTTTGTGGATTTTATCAAGGTATGTATTATATCGAAACCAACCATCCATTTGGTGAGCTTGTATCAAGGCTTGAGACGAAAAATAAGACAGATCTAACTATTAAGTGGACCACACCGTAAAAAGAAGTGAGGGATTAAACGTTTATCATTGAAACTCTTTTAGAGGTAACAGAAGTTTTGGATCAATATGAAATTTGTTTTTCCTTTTCATACATGTCTTTAAGACCTTATGTATAGATTGGATGGAAAATAAACGACTCAGAGCTCAAGAAGCATCAGCGCTCGTCTTCGCGCACCAACCATTCCGCTCCCGAAAGGAACGATAGTGGCATTTTGGTCCGGTAAAAGTGCGACCGTACAATAGGGGCTTAATTTGGTATAGTAAGCTGGGAGGAAACCACAAATGTAGGTGGCTTAAAAGTGAGGCATACAGTAGTAAAAAGCTCAAAGGTGTGAAGATATATGTAACGTATACACGCATGCACGGCAGCGGATTAAGCGTTACCCGTAACAGCTAACAGGTAAGCGGGTGTTTTCCTGACCATGGGGCCCACCTTAATGCATGTATTATATATCCACGCCGTCCATCAGTTTTTACAGATGATTTTAGGGCACTGTGAAGAAAATGAAGTAGATCCAAATCTCAATTAGACCACACCACAGGAAACACTTAGGATAATGACACCAACCATTAAGCGTATTACCCAGGTCACAAACAATCCGCTCCCTGCATGCACTACAAAGTAAATTCGCAGATTACCATCCGAACCACGTGTCTATTTCCTTTATAAATAGCTCATCCAGGCTGCATCCGTTCATACATTCACAGAGAGAGAGAGAGAGAGAGAGAGAGAGAGAGAGAGAGAGAGATGGCTTCCAAGTGCGGTTGTAAGTTTCTACATCATCATAGTGATTTGGGTTTCGTTTGGATGTCCCCCAAATGGGATTTCTGGAAACCAAAAGCATGATTTCTTCCCCCAAGATCCTGTTTGGAAATGGAGGATTATACAATGCTGTGGTGGATGTTTGTACCGACCATGCATGAAAATTGAGGCCCACCAAATCAATGGTTTGGTTCGTTGTACATTCCAAAAGCCAAGGCATCTGATCCTTCTCACAAAAGTCTTCTGATATCTAAACTTTGGGATGGTCCAGACCATTCTCCTAGAGGATCCAGTTGGAAACTGTTTACTTCGACTGTGATTTGGAAGTCTCTTCATATGGATGATGAAATCTGCTGACCTTGTTTCCTTATGAACCATCTCTATTGGGAGATAAATTAATGGTCTGGATCATCACATAGTGGGCCATTTGTGAGTGCTTCTAGAAAATCCACTCCAAAAGCAAGCATTTGAGGTCATTGATTTTTTAAAACACGCGCACACTCACACCACAGTGGGATTTCACTACATCACCTCGTGTTATATTACTGCCAATCTTCTTTATTCGGAATTCTTTTAATCTAATGGTCATGATTATCTAATTGATGTGATTTTTCATCTAATGTGGGCCCTTTTGTATTACTGTGATCTTGCACTACTATGCCGTATTTACTAAAATCTTCTCTTTGGTAATTTAATGAATGAAAATGTGTCATTTTCATGTGCCTTTTTCTCATATTTACTAAAATCCACTCTGATATCTTATCTCCAGGAATTTTAAAAAATTTGGAGAAAGAAAATTATTTTCTTGGATATCTACTTTTTTTCCCAAAAAATATCCAAATCATTTTCAATTTCCATGGTTTTCATAAATAAATATAAAAACGTGTGTGTGGAGGGGGAGCTAGGTAATATCAGGTGGACCTCATGGAAAGCGAGCTCTGCTAGCCCCACCATGATGTGTGAGGAACATCCATCCCATTAATTAGATGCATCCTTCCATCGTGAGCTACGAACTTAAAAATCAGGCTAATCTATAACTTAGGTTGACCACAGCACAAACAACAGCTGAGAGTGGATGCCCGTCCATTGAAACCTTCTTGAATGTATATAAGGCCTAGTGAGATGTGATTTAGACATCCAACCCATCCATTTGGTGTGTCCCACTTAGATGAGGGGTCACAACAAATTTTAGGCCATTCCAAGACTCATGTGGGCCCACCAAGTCCTTTTACATATTTTAGGCATGATTTTGCATAGTTTCATATGATATGGCCCACCCGAGTTTTGCATATACTTGACTTTTGGCACACCCCAAAACCCCGAGAGGACCTACTAGATGCATAGCGTGGATGTCCAACATACATCACAGTGGAGCCCATAGAGTTGGACCTCATGAGAAGCTCCCATGAGATCCACCTCAAGTGTGTGTGGAAATGGTACTATGAGGTGACCTCATGGGAACTTCTCATGAGGTCCTGTGTGGGCCCCACCTTGATGTGTGTCAAACATCAACACCGTTCATTTGATGCGTCCCCTTTAGGTTATAGGATATTCGAAAAATTAACCGTATACGGAACTCAAGTGGGTCATACCATCTAAAACCAGGTACTTAGTGGGGGCCACCTGAGTTTTGGATGTGGCTGAAACTTGATCCCACCCCTCATCCAAGTGGGACACACACGATGGATGGGCTGGATTTGTGAACCACATTTCAGTGGGCACAATAAATGATTATGGATGTTTTAATGGGAGAGTAACCCCCCTCAACTGTTATATGTGGTGTGGCCCACCCAAGTCATGGATTAACTTTATTTTTAAGTCCGTGGCCCACCATGGAATGGTGCATCTGGCTGATGGGGTAGATGTTCAATACACATTATGGTGGGGCCCACACAGCTCGACCTCATGGGAAGTTCCCATGTGGTCGACCTCATAGTACCTATTCCAAAATTTTGAGAGACAGCTTTAACTATTTGTTTATTAACCTAATAACTTTCCGTTTAAAATTGCTCCCTAAACCAAACAATAAAATAATTACTCCTACGGTTTCTCAATTCCTAAGGATTTTATGTTGATTGTTCATGCATGTGCTTCGGTTTTTCTCCATCCAAACAGGGCCTAAGGAGGAATGGCCGGAATTGGTGGGGGTTGACGAATTTATGGCGAAACTATCAATAGAGAAGGCAAACCCAGAACTAACAGCAATCCCAATCGTGGAAGGTACACCGGTCCCTGATCCAAGCTTCCAATGCCATCGAGTTTGGCTTTGGGTCAATCAGTTGGAAGGCACCGTCGTTAAAGTTCCCCATGTTGGATAAAAAGTACATAGATGTTGAGTTAAGATGGGTCAATAATCAAAATGGTTGAGACAAGGGTTATTAATGTTTTCCAGTAAGTGGGGATTGAGTATTCTGGTTTGCTAGTTATATATAGTTCAATTGTTAAATAATATTATTGTTTATCATTGGAATTTCATCCTTTCAAGAATGTGTGTGTGTGTCACTGTGTATGAGAATGTGTGTGTGTCTATATATATATATATGGAAAAGGTACAGTGCGCTCGACCTCATGATAAGCTCCCGTGAGGTCGAGCTGTGTGGGCCCCACCGTGATGCGTGTCGACCATCAACACCGTGTATTTGATGGGTCCCCTCTAAATTATGGGATATCCCAAAAATCAGCTGTATATGGAACTCAGGTGGGCCATACCATCTAAAATCATGTGAAGACACCGTTAAAACTTATAAATGCACTTGGTGGGGCCCACCTGAGTTTTGAATGCTGCTGAAACTTGGTCTGAACCCTCATCTAAGTGGGACACACATAATGGATGGGCAGGATTTGCAAACCACATCTCGGTGGGCCCAAAAAATGATTATGAATGTTTTAATGGTGCACGGCCCCTCTCCACTTCTGTATGTGGTGTGGCCCACACAAGTCACAGGTTGACTTGATTTTTGAGACCTAGGCCCACGATCGAATGGTGCATCTGACTGTGGGGTAGATGTTCGAAACGCATCACGGTGGGGCCCACACAACTCGACCTCATGGGACGTTCCCATCAGCTAGAGTGCATAATACCTTTTCCCCATATATATATATATATATATATATATATATATATATATATATATATATATATATGGATGACGGGTCAAACCAAGTTTCAGATGCATCCAAATTTTAGGTGAGCCCCACCAAGTGATTTTATATATTTTAGGCATGTCTTCACATAATTTTAGATGGTATGGCCCACCTGACTTCCATATACGGCTGATTTTTGGGATATCCCATAAGTTAAAGGGGAACCATCAAATGCACGGTGTTGATGTTCAACGCGCATCACGGTGGGGCCATAGAACCATTTCCCATATATATATATATATATATATATATCCATTTTAACTGGCCATAGCAAATTTTAGTCTGTGAGTCATCTAATGTGGTCCTACTATTTTAATTGAATTCTAAACCATCAAATTATTCCTCCATGCTTTTTAATTTTTATAAAGTAGGCCCATTGTTAGGTAATTCACGCCATTGGTGAGTCTATCCCCTTGTATACAATTGGCTCCGGCAAAGGCAATCAAAAAACATCAATGGTCCACATTCAGAAAGAGTTCCCAGAATAACAATTAGAATATAACAACGGTATAGTTCAAAAATTCAAAAACTTAATTTGATTGGATACCCATGCGGTTGTACCTTCGTGTAAACATTGATATGTCTGTCCTACTAATATTCAGTTAATTTTCGCCTTTATTGAACTGCCTGTAGAATTCAATTATGATGAATATGATTTTATTGGGCTTTTAGCTCACTAAATTTAACATCACAAGCAGGTTTTTAAGAAGAAGAGCAAACCCAAGTATCTAAATGATTATTTCTACTAGTACTTTATTCTGTGAATTCAATGTAATAAGACACTTAGTGAAACATTCCTTTAATAAAGAATCTAATGGTATTAGTTTAGTTAATCATCGATGATTTATTTAAATTTAAGTTAAATTATAGTTGAAAGGATTTATTTATTAGATTTAGAATGAATATGCAATTTGTGAAATGAAACTATATTGAATGAATGTGCAACTATTAAATGACATCCTAGAACTCGGAATCAGAGTCATTATACTTGGGTTTCTAATTTTGAGGCATGACAGACTCATTAGTTGGAAACACATTCTTGGGCGTAAAGACGGGTTAAGATGGGCCGGTAAACTGAAAGTATACTCGTGACTGTGTGAGTGGTACTTCTCATCAATGCCATCAAGTGGGCCTATGAAAATTGGAAAGCACACACTTCATGAATGGACAAATGGCCAAGTTCATGTGGACAATCAAGGGTCAAATGAGTGCTAAAGTGTTGGATGGGCTCCCCATAAATGGACCACACTACGAATCAATTCTACGCACGAAACGCACTCTAGTCTCCCAAAAAGCCCCAAGTGGGCCTACCATGAACGGCCCATTCCACATTCACAAGGGGAGTAAACGAGACATCTCAAGAAAATTCTCCAAATATTAGATGGCCCACCATGGAAACCTATCTCATGTTTAAGAGACTTAAGAGTGCCTTCTAAGTCAACATCTTTCAAAGGGTCCACCATGGGGGGCCCATATCATGCTCAAATAAGGTAAAAAAGCATTCAAGTTCTCATGTTCTTAGATGGGCCCATCATGGGAGACCCACCTTGTACTCCAACACAGAGTTTAACTTTCTTCAATGGGGCCATAATGAAAGGCCCATGTGATGAGAAAGTGAGCGTAAAATGGATTAAGGGCTCTTGAGTTGGCAAGATAACCGACAAAACATATCTGGTGAGCCTCCCATATTGGACTCATACCAATCCCACAAACAAATAAGCCCCGGCAGACAAGCTATATATGTCCATCATGGGAAAACCCACAATAATGGAATGATTTTTGGTACTCTCAAAACATTCAAAATAAGCTTATAAATTGGCCGAATGTACTTGAAACAAAAACCGCATTGTCTGAATGTCTTCAATCTATGCAGAAATAGGAGAGTTTGATCAATCGAACAAGCTGCTCGATCGATCGAGTGAACCCCAGATTAGACAAATTGGTCTCTGAACAGTTTTGGATAGGTTCGATCAATCGACCTTGAAGGTTTGAGCGATCGACATAATTCAAAAAATTTATGTTAACTCTCTGGACACTTTCGAGCATGTTTAATTCATCAAACATAGGAACTTGATCGATCGAGGGTTGCTCAACATTGATTGATGCTTAAATTGATGGCACGTGCAATTTTACGTAATTGTGCAAATTTATTTTCTGTTCCGGGTGTAACACTATATATATATGGGTGTAATTGAGGGATTATGGTAGAACAATGAGGGCTAAATCAATTCTATGGTTTAGAAGGGAGAAAATAAGAGTTTTCGCATCTATAAGTGATTTCGTCTATTATACTTTCATTTTATAGTGGATTTGTTTGTCACTTTATTCTGTAATTTTTTTCCCATAAGGGTTTTTCAAGTAAATTTGTGTGTTCGTGTGCATGCTTTGTTTGTATTTGTTTTTTGTTGTGTCATTCGAATTCAGAATTTGTTTCTGTAGTTCCCCAACAAGTGGTATCAGGTTATACGTTGAGATTTGAGTTTGAATTTAAAACATGATGATGAAGGGATCTAACATGAAGTATAAGACAAAAGTTTGAAAGTAACTTTGAACTATTGAAGGCAGAGATGAGAGGCCTTCTAATTTAATAAGGATTGCAACAGGCACTCCTTGGTATAGCAAAGTGTCCTGTAACATGAGCAACGAAGAGTGGGAAGAACTGGATGAGAGGGCAAAAATCTCAATCCAATTATGTTTGGCGGATAACATCTTTTATAATGTCCTTGATCAAAAGACCACTGTAGGGCTTTGAATGAAGCTAGAAAGTTTGTACATGACGAAATTTCTATTAAATCTTCTACATTTGAAGAAGCAATTCTATTATTTGAAGATAGTGGAAAGGTCTGATCTTAATGAACACATCAGTGCATTTAATCAATTACTTTATAAGTTGACAAGTGTAGAGGGGAAGATCGACGAAGAGGACCAAGCCCTAATTTTGTTGAATTCTCTTTCAGAGTCGTATGGGAGTCTTTAGACACTATGTGTCACGGTAGGGAGACCATTATGTCAAACTGTTATCTTATCCCTTTATGAGAAATAACTGAGACAGAATGAGAGTGACGGGGGTTCCTATATGGATGAATTGGTTGTTATGAAAAGAAATTCTAAGCGGGAGAAGAGAAATTTGCGATCTAAGTCCAAGTCTAAGAAGCAAAGGAAAGATGAATTACTGGAATTGTGAAAGATTGGGGCATATGAATAAGGATTGTTGGAATCCTAAAGCCCAAAAGGAGGAGAAGTCAGAGGATCCACCGAGGGAGACCAACACAATGGAATCTAATAAGGAGGCAGGTGGTTGTGATGTATTGACTACATCCAAATCTAGGTATCTCAGTAACGAGTAGATTTTGGATTTGGGGGTTTCATACCAAATGAACTCTAATTAAAGTTGGCCTACCAGTTACAGCGAGTACAATGGTAGCCAAGTGTTTATGGGCAATGACATTGCCTATAAGGTTGTTGGTGTCGGATCTGTGCACATTAAGATGTTTAATGGGATTGAGCTTATCTTGATGGATGTGAGACACATTCCTAATCTAATGAAGAATTCAATATCTTTGGAAGTTCTCGAGACACTTGGGTGCAAATTCATTGGGTTTAATCGTATCCTAAAAGTTTAAAAGAGGCACTCATTGTGATGAAGGTACAACGAAGCGGTAACCTTTACAAGTTGATCAGGAATACCTTATTGGGTGGTACTGCAGCGTCTATAGCAAAGTCCATATCAATACGTTTATAGCATGCACACTTAGGCCACATGAGCGAACACAACATAAAGGTATTTTTTTTATTGTTGTTTGATTTCTGCATTTAAAAATGTTGATTTTAATATATGTAAGTATTATATATATGGTAAACAATTAGGGTTGTCTTTTAAATTTAAAAAACATGTAAGTAAAGAAGTACTTAATTATGTGCATTCATATATATGGGGGTCATTGCCTATTGTTTCTAGAGGGGGTCATTATTTTTTTTCTTATTCATATATGACTACTCTAGAAAAGTTTGGATTTACTTAATGAAGTATAAATCCGATGTTTTCACCACCTTTAAGATGTAGAAGGCGATAGTAGAAAACCAGACAGGGCAAAAGTTGAAAGTGTTGAGGACAAATAATGGCGATCAATTCACTTTTAAGGAATTCAATTAATTTTGTAAAGATGATGGGATTATAAGGCATGATATAGTGAGGCATACACTATAGCAGAATGGTGTGACGGAACAAATGAATCAAGATCTTTTGGAGGGAGCCTGAAGCATGTTAAGTAATAATGCATTCGACAAGGAGCTATGGACTGATGTCATCAACATAACTTATTACTTAGTGAATTGTTTCCCATTTATGCCCATAAATTATAAAATTTTAAAGGAAGTGTGAAGTGGTCATGATGTAGATTACTCAGGGCTGCATGTATTTGGTAGTAATGCTTACTCTCATGTACCTTCGTGGGCTATGGTAATGTTGTAAAGGGATATAGGTTGTATGACCAGGTCATATGAAAGATTACAATAAGTCATGTCATCAAGTTTGATGAGGATTCTTTATTTTACTCAGGGCTGCATGTATTTGGTAGTAATGCTTACTCTCATGTACCTTCGTGGGCTATGGTAATGTTGTAAAGGGATATAGGTTGTATGACCAGGTCATATGAAAGATTACAATGAGTCATGTCATCAAGTTTGATGAGGATTCTTTATTTTACAAAGATGAACATAAGGAAACAGGAAAGTTGTTCACAACCCCAAGTGTAGGGTCGCGATGTAGTAATAATCTCAGTAAGACCGAGGTCAAATCCACAGAGACTAATCCTGTACTTTTCTAAAATTAACTAGAACTAGAACTAGAAGAAGATATAAATCTAAATCTGAATAATTGCAAAGAGTAATTGTGAATAATGTAATTGAAATTTGTGAATTTAAAGGTGGGAACTAGGGTGCCAAGGATCCACTTGTAGCAATTAAGATCCTACATTACTTGATTCAAGTAACACAATTGGAATTAGAGTCATATCCTATCTAATTGGAAAATATAGCAATTAAATCAAATTTAAACTTTCATTGACCTAATTCTCAATAGGTGAGGATTGTGAGGATTGGAAGGGATTCCATCACCCAACCATGCCTAGGAGATTATGACAAACAATAAGATTTACCAATCCCACAATCTCAAATAAGAAAAGAAGATATTCAAAGCTATCGCAGCATCTATTGTAATTTAAGTCACAACAAACTATAGAAAATTAAAAATATTCCTTAAAATCAAACTATAAATCAATGAAGTTCAATATATATAAAAATCAAAGCAAAATAAACATCTCAATCACGTTACAAGCTTCACCTCTTAGTCCTAACTAAGAGGTTTAGTTAACCATAGACATGATTAACTAAAATCTTTTAAGGAAAGCATAAAAACAAACTAAGGAATGAGAAGAAAACTCTTGGCGGTGGCTCTCCATCATTTTGCTCCACTCCTTAAACCCTAGAAGATGCTTTAGAGCATCTTAGGAACTCCTATTTATAATTGGGGAACTCCAACTTTCGCACCGAGTTGAAAAAGTCTAGAAACCTCCTTATATTTATGCAGTCCGCACAAAATCTACGTAACCTTCGAATAGTTGAGAGCTATCTTCGACTGGTCGAGGGTCATCTTCGACTAGTCGAGATTTGCACGAATTTAAAAGATAATGTTACTAGAGTTCGAGCCGAAGTTTCTTAGGCTAGTCAAACTAGAACTTTGGCTAGTCAAATTTTACGCATATTCCTTTTCTTCACTTCAAATCTTTGATTTTCTTCATTCCTCACTTGATTTCCTTAAATCTTTGACATGTGAATTCTTCAATTTTGATCTTATAAGATCCATCCTTTGCCTTGATGATTCTTGAGCATCAAATCCATGCTTTTAACATTCTTTTCAATCCAAGCTCTCAGATTAACCTTGCAACACAAACATTTATAAAATATACCATTAAGCATTATCATGTTCATAAAACTAAGATATAAATAAGGGAGAATTTGTAATATTTGACACTCAATAAAAGTCAGTGGCAATTGACATTAAAATAAAAAAAATGTGAGACATAAGAAGAAGACGAGCCGTAAAAAGAGGTATAGGAGTAGGTAGAGTAACCACCTATGATGAGAAATTCGCTGAGAGATCGAAAATTACTAAGGAGATACAAAGATGACTTGAATATTGCATTCACTCTCATTACGGATTAGGGGAATTTATCTACCTTCTAAGAAGCATTGGAAGATAAAGATGTTGAGAAGTTGATGACAGTAATGTAAGACGAGATGGATTCTTTTTATAAAAATAAGAAATGGGAGATGGTAAAGCTTTCCTTTGGGCATAAAGCGATCGGTTGTAAGTAGATGTAACATCCCGGATTTTCACTGTTTTGGATTTTCAAAAAAATCCTTAAATTTTTTTTATTAATTAACTTATGATATCACTTAATGACCATTAGCACTCAATGTTAGTTTATACAGGGATGGTACCAGTAAAGAACTACACAAGTCCGATTAATTAACTGTAAGAAGCTAACGAATCCACCCGATCACTTGAACATTAGGTGTAACTCCATGATTTACTCACATAGGACCCAAATCTAACCGACTCATCACTAACTAATCAAGACAATCATGACTAAATTAAAGATCTAACCGGGGCCGAGTCAAATAAGGCCCGGATCTTAACTAATAGACCAAATCAACCCGGTTGCCTTTTTAGCCTAAAACCGACGGTTTAGAGTAATCATGACCAAATCTCCACTTTCACTAGTTATAAATAAGCCAAACTATGAATATAGTTAATCCAAACCCTAATCACTACCCACAAGAAATCTCACTACCAAATTCATTCCAGAAATGCCCTGATTCTCCGAACAAGCTCTAGACCGCTCGTTGGTGGGCCACTAGTTTCAAAACTATAGAATGATGTTCGTCTTACTAGGCTTGACATCCATCGCGGGAGTCAGACCTGGGTGTTGTCCAAAACAGCTCAATTTGGGCTAAAGGACGAGTGCATGAAAAGTGCAAATACCCTAAATGAATGAATTGAAACTTAAGTGAATTGGGTCGTCCACTCTTATGCAATGTTGAGGATTTTGGACCGTCGGTTTACGACCAAACTTTACCCGTGGAGTAAGGATATTTCCCTGCTCATATCCGTATAGCCGCGGCCCCGATCGACCATCGGTGACCGTTGAACAGACTTCTAATCATATCTGTCAATCGGCGCATCCAAATGCCGGGCCGATTGTGTCTATGCGTAGATCATCACTAGGGCCAACTATCCAACGGTGGGTATCGACTCCTACACCCTGTAATGGGCCCTAGAGGCTAGAAAATTCCTCCCATAGGGTTAGTATAGTAAAAACCCAACACTTGAGGCTATTTGTACCATATCTGGCATTATAAAAGGGGCTTCTTTGGGTTACCCCTTTCTCCATACGAATTTGCCCTAGAGAGGAAAGAGAGAAGAGAGAAAAGGGAGAGGAAGAAAGGAAGAAGAGAAGAAGGGAGAGGAAGTGGCCGGGTCATAGCTAAAGTGGGGCCCAAGGGAGTTCAATCTTGCAACTCCCTATCTCTTCCTCAAGAAAACCTCCACCAAGCCCACCCATGCCAAGAAGTGGAGGTAAGAATAGTATATTTTCCCTTCAATAGAGCAACATAGTGTAGATTTCTAGGCATTAATGTTGTCTTTCTTGATTTTGATTTAGGAAATGATGGTTTTACCCAAATCCCCAGACCCTAAGATCTCAAAGAATAGAAATCTCCTCTTAAGGTGCGGACTATTACTCCTAGGTGACCTAGCACCAATTTCATTATGAGTTTAATGATTCTGATTGCTTGGTTGATGCATTTTGAGAATATAGAGAAAACGTAGGAATTTATATTTATTTAGAGTGGTATGGAATTATATGTTTTATTTAATTTCCTCACATGATGTTGTTCTTGCTTCTCACATGACTTGGTGTAAATTTGATGATCGCTTGGCGATGTCTTGTTGGATTGCTCATATGATGATGCCCTATAGCATGCGTGCCTCATTAATTCTTGCGTAATTTGTTTCCATAAGTTGTAGGAAGTGAGCAACTTCCTCACCAACACACACACAACACACATGCACCATTGCTCATAAATTGTGTTAGCTTGCTTATTAGGAGAATTTGAATTGTATATTGAGGTGTGAGAACATGATGATGATTATACTAGTTGATAACCCTGTCCGTTGACATGTTGTGGACCACCATCTAAACCCTAGGGTTGGTCAAGAAAACAAGGAGAGTTAAGGCAGTCCCATTGGTAGGACCGTCTTGAGGCTAAACCCACGGATTTGGGTGAGTGCGTGTGGGCGACAATAGTTAGACTACATAGGTTGCTTGTACCCGATGTCGACTGTCACGTGCTTGCCTGACTCGTGTGGTCTAGCCTATTTACTGACCAACCTTGTTTGCTAACCATGTATGCTCACATATGTATGGAATCTGGAACACCCTACCACCGTTGTAGCCCATTGATAACGAATTGAATATCGTTCCATAGTCTCATGAGCCGAGCATGGTGGAATGGGACACTGTATCCGAGCTGTCGGCCTACGCTGGGGTGACACGTCTCCCTATAGTGACCGCGAGCGATCCCTTTCTCTCAGCACTCCCCATGTGCTTGAAGTCGGGGATGGGGAACCCGACGGAATTAAGGATCGCGAGGTCTCGGCCTCACACGTTGGGGAGCCTTGGCCTCGTAACTAGTTCAGGGCATTTGATACGTGGGGTGTATAAGATTCCCCAGCCTACTGGATGAATGGACTTAATTAAGAACTCGGCTAATATTATCATTACATCGCATTAGTTAGGTTGGCGACTCGGCAGTCGAGGTCGCTCTAAGGGAGTGTTGGTCATACGCGATCGTTAGATGGAGTCGCTCGAGGGAGTGTTGTGGCGAGGGCATGCATCATATCATCCGTCATGCATGTGCATTAATAAGATTTGTTAGGTGTTTATGAATGATTTTTTTCATTAAATTCATGATATAACTGATGTTTATTACAACTTAAGACTAATAGCACCCACTGAGTTAATCACTCACTCCCACTCTGGGACGGTATTTTAAAACACCAACCAGACATTTTACTAGATGCAGGTAAGGCGGAGCTCGACTAACCAAGCGAGTTGAGCAAGGATAGGGAAGAGGAGCTCCCTTCTTTCAGACTTGCGACGGATCCTTTTAGTTGAGTTCGGGCTACCGCGAGGTATGGACCCGGTGCCCTAGTCGCTTTGGGTCATGTATGAGTGGGACTAGTTCCCTATTTAGATGATTTGGGATTCGTTATCTAGATATTTTTTATATTTAATAGTAATTGATACTGCTTTATGGCGTACTTATGCTCCATGCCTTGCTAAAGCCTCCATTGTTTATGAATCATCTAAATGTAATCAAAATATGAGGCCCATTAGGGCGTCCATGACACCTGGGGATTTGAGAGTCGAGTTCTTACTCGGCCCTCGAAAACCCGGGACGTTACAGTGGATCTATCTGAAGAAACAGATTAGATACAATGGCAGACTGGTAGCGAAGGGTTATGCGTAGAAGGAGGGTATCAACTTCAATGAGATTTTTGCGCCTTGAGTCAAGCAAGCATTTATCATATTTGTGTTGGTACTGATTGCCTAATACAATTTGGAACTGGAATAAATTGATGTAAAAACTGTTTTCCTACACGAGGAATTGGAAGAACATATCTACATAAAGCAACTAGAGGGGGTTTGAGATATAGGAGTCAAATAATAAGGTTTGCAGGTTAAGGAGGTCGTTGTACGATTTGAAACAATCACTTAGGCAGTGGTATAAGAAATTTGATACTTTCATGGTGAGTCAGTGATTTATAAGAAGTGAATATAATTATTATTTCTATTTCAAGGCACTAAGTGATGAAAAAATCATTGTACTTGTATTATATGTTGATGACATGCTTATCGCCAACTATAGTATGTCTGAGATCAATATATCGAGACTCGGTTATCAGGTACATTCGAAATGAAAGATTTGGGAGCTACAAAGAGGATTCTCAACATTGATATACATAGAGATAAGAAGAGGAGCAGGTTACAATTGTCTCACGCATAATTCCTTGAGAATGTGTTGGTCAAGTTTGGGATGGACAAGGCTAAACCGGTTAGCATACCCCATGCTGCTCACTTTCGTCTTTCTTCAGAGTAGTATCTCATTACAAATGAAGAAAAGAAGTTTATGTCTCGTGTACTCTATTTGAGCGCAATTGGTAGTTTGATGTATGACATGGTCTCTACGAGACTGAATATTTCACATGCAATCTGTGTTGTAAGCATATATATGTCAAACCTCGGCAAGTAACATTAAGAGACAGTAAAATAGCTATTTCGATATCTACGAGGTACAACGAACTATGTCTTAACATTTGAGAAATCAGAGGGAAAACTTGTACACTATATTAATTCAAATTACGCAGGGAACGTGGACAATAAAATGTCGACTTTCGATTACTCATTTGTGCTAGTGGATGAAGCGATCAGTTGGATGTCAAAGCTTCAGTTTGTGGTTTCTCTTTCCACAACTGAAGCTAAGTATATGGCAATGACGAAGGCCTTCAAGAAAGGTGTTTGGTTTAGAGGAATGATGAATGAACTTGGGCTTAAGCAGGAGGTATATCATTCTCATAATAAATATATTGATGTTCGTCATTATTTTATCCTACAGGTGCATGAGAAAGGTGTTATCACTCTTAAGAAGATCCACGCAAACGTGAATCGGACGGATATGCTCATAAAAGTGGTTCCCACGGAGAAGTTGAAATTATGCTTGACTTCTCTGAGTCTGGAAAAAGTTTGATGAAGACAGATTGTACATGAGAAGCAACAATGGTGAAGCTATAATAGAGACGATTATATATGGAGCTTCGAGTTGTGATTCATGATGAATGAAGCCATGGTGGAGATTGTTGTCGGGATGTCTTCAATTTATGTAGAAACATGGGAGTTTGATTAATCGAATAGGCTGCTCGATCGATCGATTGAACCTCGGATTAGACAGATTGGTCTTTTGACGGTTTTGGACAGGTTTAATTGATTAACCTTGGAGATTTGAGTGATCAACATATTCTGAAAAAAATCATGTTACCTCTTTAAACACTTTTGAGCATGTTTAATTGATCAAACATGGGAGCTCGATCAATCAAGTGTTACTTAATTGATGTCAATTGATCGATGCTTAGATCGACGGCGCGCGCAGTTTTGTGTGCACATATTTGTTACATATTCCAGGTATATATATGGATGTAATTGAGGGATTAGAGTAGAACAAGGAGGGCTAAATTTATTTAAGGTTTGGAAGGGAGAAAACAAGGATTTTTGCGTCTTTACGTGATTCCATCTCTTGTACTTTCATTTTCATAGTGGATTTGTTTGTCGCTTTGTGTGTGATTTTTTCTATAAAGGTTTTCCACATAAAATCTTATGTTCTTATGCATACTTTGTTTGTGTTCATTTCTTGTTGTGTGATTAGAATTCGAGGTCTGCTTCCGTGGTTCCCCAATAAAGAGGAGAAAAAGAAGAAGAGGAAAAAAAATGGAAGAATGTATGAGCTGTGGTGCATGGATTAACAACATGGGCAAGCCATGACTCATGACCAAGCTAAAATCAAACTTCTTGCCAAACCATACGTAAGGATTGATGTTCACACCTTAAAAGAGAGGATGGGGAATGAAGCAAAAAAGGGAAGGGAAGTGAAAAATATGAAAGGGAGTGAAAAAGGAAGGAAAAATGAGTTTGATGGAGAGAATTGACAATGACACATATAGGAAAACAGGGAACTTCCTATGCATTGAACTGAGTAAAATCTAGTGGACAATAAAGGAGAGGGCGGCACTCCAAGGACCACCTCCCTCCTTTTCCAAGGATGAGATGCATTGTAGGGAATCTTTGATGAGGAGGAGACTACCTTTATCCTAAAGAAGAAAAGAAACTAAGGATAAAAGAGAAATGAGAAGATAATCTAAAGAAAAGGAAAAAAAAGAAGGAAGGAATGATGAGGACTTGAGAAAATGAAAAGAAAATATAAGCATGGGGAGGAGATGAGAAGAAAGGCGGGAAAAAGGGAATTTGAGAAATTAAAATAAGATAAGAGAAGAAAAGATGAGATGAGAGAAAATGAGATGAGATGAGAGGTAAGGTTGAGATGAGAAGGAAAGAATGAGTTGAGAATGAGATGAAAAGAAAAGATGAAATGAGAGAAAATGAGATGAGAAGAAAAGAAAAGATGAGATGAGAAAAGAAAAAATGATATGAGAATGAGATGAGAAAAAAGATCAGGTGAGATAACAAGAAAATATGAGATGAGAGAAGAAAAAATTATATGAGAATGAGATGAGAAGAAAATATGAGATGAGATGAGAAGAATGGTGAAGAAAAAGAGATGATGAGCTAGTGAGAAAATGAAGACAACTTAAAGTTGTAAAAAAGAAGGTGTTGGGAAAACGACGGAATCACACAGAGATGAATCTATGATAGCAATCCAAAATCACCAAGCAAAAGGAAGAAGAACACAATGATTTTAACGTGGAAAACCCTTTCGGAAAAAAAAAACTACGGCATAAAGCGACAGAAATTCACTATGAAAGCAAAAATTACAAAGAGAGAAGACTTACCCAATTTGAATAACCTCGAATCTCACCCTTGCTCCACCCCTTTGAAACCCTGGAACTATTTAGAAACCCTTGGAATACCTCTCAATCCCATTTACACCCATATATATAGTTTTAGAAAGAATCCCAAATGAAATCAGAAGCAAATTTCACATTTCCAATGGATCCGCAAAATTCTGCGTGAAACCATCCGATGACATAGAACAACCACCAAAACAGTCCAACGATATAACATGGATTTTTCAAAAATCTTCGATTGCTCAACCCGGCTTTGATAGCATCGAACACATCTTTGATGTCATCGAAAGCCCTTCGATGTCATCGAAAAATAACACCAATATATACAACAACCAACAGAGAAAATTCGGGAAATACTCGATGGCATCGAGCTGACTTCGATGACATCAAACCTGTCATCGACAGACTGATGATTTAATGGATTTAAGATATCTATCAACAACAATCTCCACCATGTCTTTAATCTTTAAACGTGTAGCTTCTTAACCTCTTATCTTATCTCTGCCTTGCATCATAGCTTCATTAATGCTTCTCGTGCACACTCCATCCCCCTTTTACCCCATTGCCAACCCCAGAAAAGTTGCACAGAACTTAAACTTCTCTGTAGGAACAACATTGGTAAGCATGTTTGTTGGATTCACATACACTGGTGTGAATCTTCTCCAGAATTACGCCTCCTTCAAGTATATGTCGGATAAAGTGGTGACGAACATCAATGCGTTTAGTATGAGAGTGATAAACAGAATTTTTAGCCAAATTTACAGCGCTTTCGCTGTCACAATTAAAAAGCACGTCTTCCTGTTGAAGCCCCAATTGATTTATCATGCTTCTCAACTAAATACTTTCCTTAAACGCTTTTATCACTATCATATACTCTACTTCGATCGTGGAAAGAGCCACTATGGGCTGAAGCTTTGACATCCAACTAATTGATCCACCCGCTAATACAAACGAGTAACTAGAAGTAGACTTTTTGAAATCCACACTACCTGCGTAATCTATTTCACCACTTCCTAATATTGTTTGTTGGGGTTTAACATATATTTGCTCACAACACTGACTGCCTGTGAAATATCTAATCTCATACAGACCATCGTATACATTAAACTGCCGACCGCATTCGAATAAGGCACATGAGACATAACCTATTTTTCCTAATTTGATTTAGGATATTGTTCTGAGGAAAGCTTGAAGTGAGCCGCATAGAGAACTCTCACTAGCTTTGCCTGGTCCATCTCATACTTGATCAATACCTTTTCAAGGTATTCTACCTATGATAGCTAACGTTTGCTCCTCTTCCTATCTATATGAATATCTATGCCGAGAACCCTCTTTACAGTCCTCAGATTTTTCATCTCGAATGTCCCTGATTAGTGAGTCTTCAGTACGTTGATTTCAGACATATCATGACTGGTGATCAACAAATCATTAACATATAATATTAGGAAATTGCCATCACTCAATGACTCGTAATAGACACGGTGATCGTATTCACTTCGAGTAAATTTTCGATTCAACATGAAAGAATTAAAATTTTTATACCACTGCCTAGGCAACTGTTTTGAGGCCGTACAACCACCTTATTAACCTGCAAACCTTGTTCTCTGCCCCTTTAATTTCGTAACCCTCTGGTTGCTTCGTGTAGATCTGCTCTCTTAACTCCCCATGCAGGAATGCAGTCTTGACATCCATCTGTTTCAGCTCGAGATCGTATTGGACAAATAGTGCCAACACAAATATGATAGACACCTGTTTAACCACCGGCGCGAATATATCTGTGAAGTCGATTCCTTCTCTTTGAGCATAACCCTTCACTACCAGCCTTGCTTTATATCTATATTGTTTTCTTTTGAATAACTAATTGTATCTGATTGCTTTTCGGCCCACCGGAAGCTCCACCAGCTCTCACGTGTGGTTCTTATACAAAGAGTCTATCTCATCGTTCATGGGTGCATTCCACTTTTCTGCATCAGGCTTATTAAGAGTCTCTTGAATAGTAAACAGGTCCCTGTCATCTGTAATGTGGGCATATGCAATATCAATGTCGTCTATGTATCTTGTCAATACCCTGCGATCACATGGTGGGTTTCTTCTCATATGTGGCTCCTCCACCTGATCATTTACCTCTGTCTGCGCATCTGTCTCTTCCTGAGTATCATCTGTATCAATCTGGATGTCTATGATCAACATTTATGGTTCCTCTTGCTCTTCTTAATCATTCTTGTGGAATAATGAGCTTTCATCGAATCTGATGTCACAGCTAGTGATGATTTTGCGTGTGACCTTTTCGAATGACCTATAACCTTTCACACCAACACCATAGCCAATAAAGATGTACTTTTTGGCTCTATGGTTTAGCTTATCTCTCTCAACTAACGGTATATGAGAGTAAGCCTCACAACCAAATATACACAAATCTGAGTAGTCCATCTTATGATCACTCCATACTTCCTTTGAAATTTTATATTCAATTGCCGTAGAAGGAGACTGGCTCACCAAGTAGCAAGTTATGTTAACAACCTCAGTTCATAAGTCCTTGCCCAATGCAGTATTACTTAATATGCATCTGGCCCTCTCTAAGAGAGTCTGATTCATTCGCTCAGCTACACCGTTTTGTTCAGGCGTGTGGCGTACTAAGTTGTGCCTAATGATCCCTTCATCCTTATAATATTCATTAAACTCAGTGGAAGTAAATTCTCCACTATTGTCAGTCCTTAAAATCTTTATTTTTTGCCCTGACTGTTTTTTCACCATTGCCTTCCATTGTTTGAATATGGTAAAAACTTCGGATTTACGTTTCATAAAGTAAAAACAAACTTTTCGAGAGTAGTTGTCAATGAATGAAACAAACCATGACGACCTCCTAACAGAAACCTTTGGCAATGACCCTCATACGTCAAAGTGCACATAATCAAGCATTCCCTTACATACATATTTTTCATATTTAAAAGATAATCTAGATTATTTACCATATATATAATGCTCAAATATATCTAAATCAGAATTCTTAAAAATTGAAATCAAACAACGATCAGATAGTACCTTCATGCCCCACTCACTCATATGGCTCAAACGAGCATGCCACATACGTGCAAATGTGAAATCTGCAACAGCCGCTGCTGCTCCACTTACTTAATTGCTTCTGATCAACCTATAATGGTTTTCGTGCCTTTGCGCTCTCATAACCACGAGTGCCCTTTTTGAAACTTTAAGGACATTATTAAGACTAGTGAACTTGCACCCTATAGCCTCAAGTGCACTGAGAGAAATCAGACTTTTCTTCATATCGGGAATGTGCCTGATATCAGTTAGGGTACACTCCATCCTATCAAATATCTTGATACTCACCGTACCAATAGCCACAAACATTACAGGCATTGTCATTACCCATAAAGACCTGTCCACCATTGCATTCTTTGTAACTAGTGAACTAACTTCGATGAGGAATCATGTGATATGACTCTCTTATGTCAAGGATCTACTCATCTCTATGATTGTCATGCAAGTGTCCAATCATTGACACGAACAGAACATCACCTCCACTTGTCTCTTCATCAGATGCGTCAACATTGGCCTCCCTAAAAGAAGCCTCTGAGTTTTCTTTCTTTGTTTTAGAATTTATACAATTATTCTTCATGTATCCAGTCATCACATAGTTCCAGCACTTTAATTTTTCTTTGCCCTTGCCCTTTAATTTGGATCTAGGTCTTGAAGATCTTGTACCTTGCTCAGTATTCCTGCCTCTCGTAAATAGTGCATCAAAAGATGTCCCTACGCCACCGTTTATCTTTCTCGTGGCCTTCCCTTGAAGGACTGAGATAACGATGTCTACACTCACGGATTTATTTGCGATGCACGATGAGTCCCTGAATAACTCATACGTTGCCAGAAGATAATTCAACAACATGCATGCCTGATCTTCATCTTTGACCACTTCCTCCATATCTAGCAACTTGCAAATCGATTTATTAAAGTAATTGATGTGGGCCTCCACATCTCAACCCTCTGTCATCTTGAAGGTGAACAACTGTAGTTTCAAGTGTAGGTGACTCTTAGTGGATTTTTTTGCATAAATATTCTCTAACTTCGCCCATAAACCAGCTACAGTTTTCTCCCTCAAAACATTATAGAGAACCTCATCCGTGAGACACAAACGAATTGAGGATAAGGCCTTCTTATCAAGAATATTCCAATCATCATCACTCGTAGTTGGCTTTCGCTCCTCAAGAACACCATCCTCACATTGCTTGGTTAAGGAACTGATCATCTTATTCTTTCATAACTCAAAGTTATTTTTACCCGAGTATTTCTCAATGTCATACCTAGTGTTTCCCATTAATGTTAATCCTTCAGATTCAGGCCTGCACCCCAACGATAGCTCTGATACCACTTATTAGGAAAATGGCAGAATCACACAGAGATGAATCTAGGATAGCAATCCAAAACCACCAAGCAAAAGGAAGAAGAACACGACGATTTTAATGTGGAAAACCCTTTCGAGAAAAAACCATGGCACAAAGCCACAGAAATTCACTATGAAAGCAAAAATTACAAGGAGAGAAGGCTTACTCGATTCGAACAACCTCGAATCTCATCCTTGCTCCACCCCTTTGAAACCCTGAAACTATTTAAAAAACCCTTGGAATACCTTCAAATCCCATTTACACCCATATATATAGTTTTAGAAAGAATCCCAAACGAAATCGGAAGCAAATTTCTCAAATCCGGCGGATCCATAAAATTCTGCCTGAAACCGCTCGATGACATCAAACGGTCGCCAAAACAATCCAGTGACAAAACATGGATTTTTTGAAAATCTTCAATTGCTCGACCCAACTTTGATGGCATCGAACACATATTCGATGTCATCAAAAGCCTTTCAATGTCATCGAAAAATGACACCAATACGTCCAGCAACCAACAAAGGAAATCCGGAAAATACTCGATGACATCGAACCTGTCATCGACAGACTAATGATTTAACAGATTTAAGACATCTATCAACAATAGAAGAAAAATGAGAAAAGAAATTTTAAAAGTCATAATATTTATAAGCCATTTCCGATCATAAGCATTTGAAATCCCCAACGAAGATGATAAGATGAATCGAATCTATTCCTAAAGTTTTAGGATAAAAACCCCATAGATTACTATATTTATAGGTGAATATGTTTTCGGAAGAAAAACAAAAAATGCATTGTCCAATAAAACTGGTTTCAATCATCTCGACTGGTGCCCTGAGTACAGATGAAAGAACAACCCAAACTTATTTTAAAATTCAAAAAATGAAGGCTTAAATATAAATAGTTCAACGACGCCCTCCTACTATATTGGATAAGTATTTTTAATAACGGCCTAGAAAATTTTCAAAAATCTTTGTAATAAAATGTCTATGGAGTAGTGATCCTTAGGTGTTATAGTTTTCAAATTTTAAGATATGGTGTCCAAGGCACCAAGATGTGTTCTATACCTCCGGATGAGAACCAACACAATAGAAAATCAAGATTTAAACTTCTCTCAATTTTCCTGGAGTTGTATGCAAAATAAGCATAATTAACCTAAATTTCCATTGTTAGAACGGTTGTGCAACGATGAGATGTAATGCAAGGAATGACGATCACGGCTCGAAAGTAATTGTTCCTTAAAGGAGTGGGAAAAAACAGTTGTAACCAATGTGTCAAAATTAAAAGACTGCATGAAAAAAGGGTCACCCACACATACCTACTCCAATATACCTACGGAATTTGATCAAGTTTAAGTAAGCATAATGAGTTCCCCATAAGGCCACAGAAACCGCATGGCAACTAACCACTTTAATTATCAAACAAAGCAAGCACTCCTAGGATGATCAAGTAGTAAATGTCATCACACATCTAAACAATAAGGAGGTCCCCATAAGTCCACGAAGTGCAGGGGTGCTATTTTTCATATTTATTCCCAATGCTACCATCGATCTAATACAAAAGGGTTATAATTGATTTCTCATCGTACTATAGAAAGTGCAGAGACAATCACAACATTTTTCTCAAACTCTTATGATATTAGTAAGTTATTTCTTTTCTACACAATAAGCTAATGCTGACACTACAGTAAGCAGCAGGTCCTAACCATATTCTTTCCTAACCAAAGGAGTGATTGCACATAATCTCTACCAAAGATGAGCATTTGTAGACACCTCACCCAAGCTAATAAATTGACAATCACAAACACTTGAGGCATGGATATTTCCTAATACCTAAACTTATAAAATTAATTATTAAAAAAAAAAAAAAAAAAAACCATAATCTATACCCAAGCCACAACCCAAAACCTTAGTCGAATCTAAGCTCTAACCAAACCCTAAAACCAGGATAAATCCAAGCCAAAATCGGACCAAATTAAAGCCATATTCAAAGCTTGGAATCAAGCCTAAATCCCAACCCAACACTCTTCATAACCTAGCAAGAGCCCAAATGATATTCTTTACGGGTTAGGAAGCCAAAGCACATCAGTCGCCCAAAACTAGAGTTGAACCACATGGGGTGACATTCCAAGTGCCACCTGCCACATGACATAGTTGGAAATTTAACAAGGACAAATGTCGGTTGACGTGTAAAGTAAATCCCACCTTGGTAAATGAAATGACCCCCTAGGAAGTCAAAATATCCCTATTCTTCCCTTTTTTTACATTCCATGCGACTCTTTCTAACTAATGATATGTACCATGTGGTACCCCTCTCCTCTCCAGTGTTTGAAGTATCAGTATCGCTATAAGTTTCGCTGGCTAGAGATATGGAAACAATATCAATATCCCTGATAACCAAAAATGTGGGGAAACATAGGAAAAATGGTGGAATTTTCAGCGAAGCTTCATGAGATGTTAAAATGCAAACATTTGCATATTTAGAAATTAAAAAAATGTAAAAGGAATGCATAAATAATAAGTTTCCATTTAATGGGTCCATAAAAGCATGTGCTGGTGTAAGAAACTAGTCCAACTATCCCCTCTGGCCAATTTAACCATCCAAACTTCCATTCAATCATCCATCGATATTGCAAAATATCAACAACACATGATATTTCACCAATAAATCATTAATAATTGGAAAGAAAACAAAAGACTGTGGTCTCAATATCTCACATGTTGCAATATTGATAATATCGAGATATTATCAATATTATCAATGGCAAATTATATGGTGTGATGTTGTACTTTTGGCCCATCCGAGACTTGGAATTTCATCATTTTCGGGCAAAGCATATATTTCAGCGCGCTTATTATAGTCATTGTGTCAAACATTACATACGTCACTAATTAGAGATATTAAATTTGATTTAGTAATTAAATTCAAACCCCTATAAATATACCCTGCATAGCTACTTTTGGATTAAAGTTGATTTCCAATCCAGGGTGCCAAACACAATAGGGGGATTTCAAATCCAAGGGGTTCCGAATCTAGGGGGGGTCTGCTTCCACGCTCCCAAACGGGCCCTAAAGTAACTAGGGGTTTCAAATCTGATCTAAGAGGGAGTTTAAAATCCATGGTGAAAGCTTGGATCACATCTAAAATCCTTCCGAAAGTTGCATATGTAACATGTGTGTCACTAGATTATTAATCTATTTGGCATATGGCCCATTGATGATATCCCAAAACAATTAGATTACCGATTACATCACTGCAATTACTTTAATATGATGATCTGCGCCGTCCAAATATTGTCCATGTAAATCAATGGTTAAAAATCGTTGGTTAGTCACTCAGATGTTCCAAAACTTGGAATTTCACTATTTTCGGGTAAAGTATATATTTGAATGGGCTTATTACAACCATCGTGTCAAACATTACATACGTACACTAATTAGAGATATTAAAATTGATTTAGTAATTAAATTCAAACCTTATAAATATACTATGCATAGCTACATTTGGATCATAGGGGATTCTAATCAAAGGTGCTAAATACAACCCAAGTATTTCAAATCCAAGGGGTTTTAAATCTAGGGTGTTCCAAATCCAAGCTCTAAACGGGCCTTAAAACTTGATTTGGGTCATGATGGGTCCGTCGACCCTGCCAACGCGGTGTCATTTAAATGGGTTAAGGTCAAATTGGACTTCATCAAAATGAATTTTAAGTGGCTCGGATCAGTCCAAGGGTAATGCATCACCAGCTAGGTTTGGGCCAGAGTTCTTAGCCCATTTAATAAATGGTCTGGGCTGGGCTGGGCTGGGTGTGAACCCAAACCCAAACCCAATTCTATCTATGCACGTGTCTTTAGCAAACCGCATAAATTATATGGTCTGAAACCCCGCACGCGAAGAACTTTGTTCGAATACAACCCTACGTGGTGGTCTAAGATACGTCGGGACTCTAACCGTTGGATTTCGTCCTTTTTTATTCAATAATACAAGCCATTTTATGGAATTCCTTTGGATTGGAATTTAAAAGAACAAAGAAAGAAACTCTCACATTAAATATTTTAACTATGATCAAGGATTATGGTGACCGTTCATGTTCAAATCAAAAGATCTAGACTACTCAGGTGTTGAAATAATCCAACTGAGAGATTTTATTTGTTCTGAACAGTTTGGATCTTTGAAAATAGCCCATATTCAAAGGCTAAAGTCCCGATGTATCGTATTGCAGTACGTCGTTGGGATGTAATCGAGCAAACCTCGCAAGCAAAAACGTTTGAACCGCGCTCTGACTAGCCCCGCATAGCCATACACGGGCCTGCCCACCGCTTACCGAGGACCATGTATGGAGAAATTTCATCAGATCCATGCCGTCCTTCAGCTTCGTTGCTTCATATTAACTCTGGAAACCAAAAATTAGACGGTGAAAAAAATCAGGTAGGCCACACCATAGGGAAGATTTGGATGGGGACACCATTAGCAAAGCGTGGAACCCACAGTGGTTGATATCTCCCATACAAGCCGTTCATATGACGTTTCTCAACAGGAAGAAGGGAAGTTCCAAAATATGCTATTCTGAATCTAGGTGGGCTACACCAAGTGAATTTTAGGCATGATTTTAAAATGTTTCCTCTGGTGAGACCCACTTGAGTTTTGGATCCGTGTGATATTCTGCTTCAACGACAAAGATGGGGTGGATCAACTGATGGACGGTGTAGATCTCATGAAAATAAGGTTATACCTACGAAAATCAGGAAAGAGCTTTGGAAAACGTTTTCAATGAAGTGAGGTAAGAGGATTGCTGTATCCTCGAGCAAGAACATTCAGATCTCACACATGGAAAAGTATCACACGTGTGAAAAATCCAATCCACTTGTTTTAAGTAGAGATATTCTGATTTTTCAGACTACGTCCACATTGGGACCCGTCAGATGAACGGCTAAGATCACCTACTCGTGTGAAACGCTGCCTCGTAAGAGAGGAGTACCGATAAGCGGTGTTCTCGCTCTTCCCACAGATCGTATATCTTTCCATTCTCGAGCTGCAGACAAGCAGCTGCCATGGCGTCGTCTCTGCTCTGTTCCCCAATCTCATCTCCTCTCTCCGACCTCTCCAATCCCAGGAATCGCGATTTGGGTGTTGCCTCTGGATTCCTGAAAAGCCCTTTTCTTTCCAAACCCAACCTCCTCCAATCTCCCCCTATTCTCAATCCTGAAAGAAAGGTTCTTCGGAGATTCCAGACTCTTGCTGCGAAGAACGGGTACGATCACATCCCCAAGCGCTTTCGGGAAGAGAATCTCGAAGACGGATGTGAGTCTCAGAAAACCCATGTTCATCTCTCTGCTCTTGCTGTTGAAAATACCTCCCTTTTTTGTGATTCTGATTTCATAGGGTGGTTGGACTATATTGTTTTATGTAATTTCTTTTGTTTTGTAGATTGGTTTTCGGTATTTGAGTTGAATCAGATTAGCGAGTTTTCGATGTAGTTGATGAATTACTAGAAATTCTACCAGTTCATATGTTAGAGATGTTTTCTGCCTTGATTTTTGAAATTTTTTATCTTTCTTTTCTTTTCTTTTTTATCTTTTTCTTTTTTCTTTTTTTTTTTTGGCAATTTGATTTCATGAGGTAGTCAGTTTTGCTTCATTTGTTGTGATTTTTCCTTCTGTAGATTGATTTTCGCTATCCAAATCGAATAAGCTTGGTGGGTTTTGAATGTTTTGGGTAACCATTGGCATGAGGTCTTTTAAAATAGACACGGGCTTTTGGTTCTGACAAGTGGGCCCCATGGTTTGGCAATCTGGACCGGTGTTCCTTGGTGACCATGACCAATGTCTCCGTGATAGGATGATTGTAAGCTTTCAATTTGTAGCCTGCAAGTAGATGGTTAAGATGATAAATACAACCATGGTTCACATTCAAATAAAAAAGTCCCAAAATTGGCGGCTAGGATCTTCCAGTCTGGGAGACTTTGGGGGTGTGGTCCATCAATGATGCATTGGGGCTGTTTGTGTTAGCGATGACCTCTCTGGGAAATTGTACTTATCAGAGAAGAAAAACAAAGGGTTGTTTTAGTTGGAAATGAAAACTTGAAATTGTAGTTATGAAAATGAAGATTGTGTTGTTACTGTTGAAAATGAATCAAGGAATTTGTATTGGGAGTGGATCTATTGTTTGCACAGGCATGCATTTTTGTGCCTCCATGTCATATCCACCCACGTGCAATACATGTTTGAGATTGAAATTGTTCCATAGGTATTTCTGCTTCTAACGGTTAAGGGGCCACAGCATAAAAATCATAATGTTTGGATGCTCCCGGCCCTTTAATTGGTAGCGAACAAATTATCACTAAAATGCAGAAATCAGCAACTTCTCCCAATCAGTTTAAGATTGTCCAATCAGTGCAATTTTTTGTTAGGGGCCAATTAATGGCAGAGCCTACAGGATGCCCTTTTCAAATAATCATACACATCTTGCGCAAATACATGTATGTATGTGTTTCAGAAATGAATTTTGGAATGGTATTTTTCAAAGAAACAAAAAAGAAAAAGGAAGTAAATAAAGAAAGAAATAGATTATGGAAATTGCACATTTTGATGGTGATTTTTGAGAGAAGAGAGTTCATTGACAGGATTGGTGTTGATAAAGATTTGCACCAGAAAAAGTGTAAAAGACTATGCCAGTATATGTGAATTTGACAAACATGTCGTTTATATATATGGTCATTTATAAATATGTCTCTACGCCATGCACATGGGCAGCAATGCCATAAATTTGATTAAAATAAAGTTGTTGAGACGGATGTGTTTATACAATGTACATATACTGAGGGAAAAGATTAGTAGCATAAGTTGGGGAGATGAGGGTTAGTATGTAAGTTGGATCTAGAGAAGAGAGAACACGAGTTTGTTGATTTGGGCTTCTTGGTACATATGCAAAGCTTCAGGTTTGCATTTAGATGGAAGAGGAATGGATAAGAGAATGTGTGTCATCCTTCTTGACTCTCATAAACAGATCCCCCAAAGGTTACTATTGTGGTTTGAGGGGCCTAAGATAGGGAGACCCCCTATCCCCATGCCACTTGTGTTGGTTGCCAAGGCACTAAGCAGAGTGCATAATGAGGGAATGGAGGAAGGAATTATTAGAGGTTTCAAGGACAAGGTAGTTCCCAATATCCCACGTTCAGTTTGTAGATGACACCAAGCTCTTCTGTGATTGCTCAAGAGAGTAGTTTCTTTAGCTAAAAGTAATTTTTAGGTGCTTGGAAGCATTTTTTGGGCAAAAGGTCAATTGGGCCAAAATATAAGTGCTGGGAATCAGGATGGGCGAGGAGGTCGGGAAGTTAGCTACGTCCTTGGGATGTTGTGTAAGTTCCTTCCTGGCGCAACCCGGTTATCAAGTCAATGAGATTTCAACACCCGAATCGCCAGAAATGGACAAGAGTACACCAACAAGAATAATAAAGTGGTCTCTTACAAAACTTAAAAACTGACACTTAGTACCTCCTACACAACCCTTCTTTTTATGGACCCTAAATAAATCTTAATGAGAACCCCTGAACTAAACGACTGGTTTCAAATCAATAATAGTTATCTTCAAATCAATCTAAATCTAATCTACTTAAGATGTAAAGCCTAATAATAATAAAAGCAAATTTAGGAAATAATCCTAAAATTCTTCAATCATATCTTTAAATCAGCCCCCATATTATCAATCACATCCCCCTATATCTCCCACAGATAGTAAATTGTAACTCTTAATATTTAGGCCCAAATCTATAAATATACAGTCCAAAATCAGCACATTATGGGTCCTATGGTGGGCCATGGATCGACATCACTTCCCTTCAACTTTGGTCCCCTCTATATTGTTAAGTCCTAAAGTGCCTTTAGGACCTAGTTGTGGAAAGGATGAAACTGTCTCTGAATTAGGAAGTAAATATTTCCATATGGTGGTAAAGTCACACTTACCATGTCACGCCCTGCAATTCAGATCCTCAGACTTGAGTTACGATCCATGACTTGTACACTAAGTGTACTTAAAACAACGAGCCACTTCGTTTGACTAGAGGCATAGAATTATTTGTATTCAAAGTTTTCATTACATCCACCATTCACATACATCAACCATCAAAAGAATTCATAAACATTCAGCCCACATGCCTTTAATCTTCATAAAGTACTAATCATTATACTATAACCCACCCATTTGGGGCTTTATTAAATCGTTAGCCAACCAAATACTTTAAAACATTTACGACTCTATTTCGAAACAATAATAAACTCCAAAGCATAAATAAAGCAAATAACTTTAAAACATTTGGGGCTTTATTAAATTGTTAGCCAACCAAATACTTTAAAACATTTACAACTCTATTTCTAAACAATAATAAACTCCAAAGCATAAATAAAGCAAATAACGCGAGTGCCATTCCAACATGTTACTTATCCAGCGCATTCATCTCATCTTCCTCTAGATAGGGTCATTGCCCTTGTGGATCATCCACTGGTTTAGTCTCATGTCCTGGTATTTGAGTAGTTGTTTCAACTTCAATGACATCTGAACAATTTTTCCATAAATTCAACATCAACTAGCTAGGCCTGGTGAGTGAACCCATCATGGTTCATGCACATCATAATTAAAATAGGAAATGCATGGATGTTATGCAATGCAGCATGAATGCATCAAGTGGGTTGATCTATTCACTTGGTTGAGTTGGATTTCATCAACCCGCATCTCCCCTCCTAGGGTAGGCTTACACCATATTGGTAGGTTGCCACACATTGTGGGCATCCAGGGATGGTCTCATGGGTCACCAGGTACCGTAGGTACCTACAAGTCTTCCTTAGGAATCAGCGCATGAGCGTTATACATGATATGATGATATGAGAATGATTGATACATCATATTCACAATTTGTCACATACGTCGTCATATTTCAGTAATAACATTTCAACCTAAACAAATTTTAATAAAGCAATCAATACAATGAATACACTCAACATAGCAATCAAACAACTACTTTAATCATAACGGGGAGGAAACATGTTGGGATCACTCACTTGTATTCTGGTGATGTGAATTCTGAGATGTTACCCCTAGTTCAAACAATTGACAACCATCTAAATACATATCAAAATCAAATTATACTTCTACCTAAGTAAACCTATGTAATCAGCCCACCTTTGGTTGATCAAGTCCCCAATCTGAAGTCCATATAGGGAATCTAACCACCGAACTTGAATTTCTTTTGCTTTTGTCTTCCACATAAGATTTTTGGGATGGTTACTTTTCAAAGTGGGGTCCATTTGATTAATTAAAGTGATTTGACCATCCTAATGTCTTTAAGATGATCGAGGACTATTACTACTGTACATTACACGGCTAAATATCAAAATTTCCATAGCAATAGAATGTTCCAGCGGATTGTCAATCGATTGAGGTTCGATCGAAGCCTAAAAATTAATTCAAATTTCCATCTTAACTATCTAGACACTTTTTGCCTCTTCTGATTGATCGAGAGACGATCCCATCAATCGATCAAGGTTCGATCGAAGCCTACTTCAGATTTCTATCTTAACTCTCTGGACACTTTTTGTCTCCTCAGATCAATCGAGACTGCCTTGTCGATCAATCGAACCGTACCATCGATCGGTCAAACTTGTTTCGATCGATCGAACCGCCTTATTGATCGATCGACAAACGCTGTAAAAACTCGGTTTAGTCTAATCTATTTTATAACTTTTAGTGTTTATTCTTTATTTGTCCTACTTTTAATGATTTATTGATCATGTGGTCAGATCTGAATCATCCATCAATTTCCACATTCCTAATTTAGGGTGGATCAATAGATCGCGTAGATATGGACCGCTCAAGATCTAAGGTTAAATCAATGTATACTATACACAAGTTTTCCCTTTAATCCCCATGGCCCATCAGACAATCGGGTCTACCCATCTTTCTGGATCTCATAAGAGATTTGTCCTAGGTTGTACATGAATGGTAGGGATCAAATTCAATCTATCTGATCACCATCTTATAATCAAATATGCAAATCAGTATCTACAATTAGATCTGATTGATGTGGCCCATCCTATGATTAAATCAATCTAGAAGTTAAGGCCCTTACATACTTTGGCCTTAGAGATCATATGATCCATCCAGATCCAATCTAGAACCATCAGGTGTACTAAATTGATCACTGTAACAGGGTTCTTTCTCAGATCTAACTTTTCCCATCGTTTTAATGCCATGTCTTCCATAGATCAATATAGTGGACGTGTAGCTGATCTACACCGTTCATTACATAGATCTATCAAAAAAGAATTGAATGCACAAAGAAAATAAATAAAAATGAGTAATAACATACCTGATTTGAGTTCCTCTCCCTCCCTCTCTAGGGTTTTCTCTTTAGGTTTTTCTTTTAGGTTTTCCTGTGAGAGACATCTCTCGTATCCCTCTTAAAGGAGAAAATTTTCCAAATAAGGTAGGATGAGTATATCTTTCCTTATCCAGAAAATTAAATTTTCTCCAAATTTGCAAAAAAGTTATTATTTCCTTCACGGAAATCGATCCTCCGACCTCACCCGCAACCGAGAGTCGTAGCGACGTGAGTTGATTCCTCAACCTTTCTCTCAACCAAGAGTGTCTCTCCCAACAGGTTAATTGTTTTGTTTTGTTCATATTTTTTTTTTAAAAAAAAATCAAATCAAATTTATAACTTATTATCTAAGGTTCTTAAGTGTACCAAAATTCAGGGTCGTTACATATTAATGTGACCCTTTCAAATTATGTCTCTGTTCCAATGTATTCCGTAACGATAACGGTGGTTGTAGCAGCCACCGCAATTACCATTACAATATGGGCGTGGCGGTGATGCAGGGACATGTGATGACCTAACCCTAGATGCATGTATAATCAAGTTAAAGAATATTCAAATAAATACACCAATTAACTAACCCTTTCCGATCAAAGGGATTAGGTAAATTTCAACACAAAGATGAAGTTATTCCGTCAGAATCATGCCCATTAGCATAAGATCACGTAAACAGTAAAAAGGGAGGACCTCGAGATATGAGGATATCACAGATCTAGCATAAGTCAGTCCACGATTAAGCTTAGATCTGATTCTACTGACTAACTATCCCTCTTTTCTGTTCGAACTAGAAAGGGGATATCCAGAGAGGAACGAAAGGGGTAAAGGATGAGGGGTTCGAGATGAAGAAGGTATAGGTCCTTTTGTCGTCAAAAGAAAAGGAGGATGATTCTTACCTTTTCCTACACCTCGAAGATCTTAGAAAGAAGGAAACTTGAAATCGGGGTGGAATTCTCAACACCCAAGGGTCAATCCTGGAACCCTAATCTCTTAAATAAAGAGGAAGAAAAGAGACGAATTTCTATTCATTTAATAATAATGAAAATAGGGTTTCTCACAACGTCTATATAAGCTATGGAAAAAGTAAAAGTGCACTAAAACCCGTGGAAACAAGAAAAAGAACAAAAAAGTCTAAAACTAAAACACCCGTGTGGTAGGGTGTGAAATCCGACCCATAGATCTATGGTCGGGGTGCGGTCATGCCACTCCTGCACTCGTAGCGCACCAGAAAGTGAGTCTGATGGACCTATCGTCCATCCACATAAACTCCTCTGCTTTGGTACTCTGTTGGTGGCGCCTCCTCCTCTGATATACTCTAAAAGGTACACCACTGATGTCCGCATCAGGCGGCCTCTTTTTTTTTGGAAAAATCTATTTTGTCCTCGTAACAGACTATTACAGGGCCATTACAAGACCATTTTGATGCTGTTATGGATCAATTTTTCCATAACCCCATTAAGGGTAATGGTTACCACCATTACTTTTTTCTTTTTTTTTTTTGAAAGATAACTTGCATTAAAAAGGGGAAAAAGATACAAAAAAGGACTGCCGAGCTGGCAGCCCCTTAGGACACAAGAAAAGAAAGATCAACATTGGGCCCTTCCCTAATGGAAATCCACTCAGCAATGAAACAAAAAGCATTGGAAGAGACTATGTGGGGGGGTTTCGCGTCGTTCTGAAAGCATCTATTGTTCCTTTCTAACCAGAGGGCCCACCAAATCGCCAAAATACCGATCCGCCAGATCCTAGATTTGAATTTGCTTAATCTGACCCCGTGCCAATCTTTAAGGAGAGTATCCACATCCTTCGGAAAACACCATTACTTTTATGTAACAGCCGTTACATCTAGTAGATGGAAAGAGGTATTAAACCAAAAATGATGAGAGGCACGACAATGAGAAGATTAAAGGCAATGAACATAGCATTGTTGGGAAGTCACGTTGGCATTTCTCTTACGAGAAGGTCTTCGAAAAGATGGGTGGGACTTGCTTTTAGGACTAGTTAATAGAATGGCGGGAGCTGGAAAGCCATTTAGAGAGCAAAGTGCCTTTAATCATGAGATTAGATATGCCATAGGGATTGTCTCAAGAATCCATTCTTTAGAGGGCTCCTGTTGCTTGGATAATCTGCTTTGCTACCCCTTTGAGAATCTATATAGGCTCACCTCAATTAGGGAATCTAAGGTTGGCTGTTGCTATTCTTGAGAGGAGTGCAAGTGGTTGTGTCCATCATTTAGAAGAAATCTCCGATGTAGACTCGTTTGTGGGCTTGCTTCCCACCTAAGGAGTGTGGAGATATATCTTCATGCTGGAGAGAGTGTCACACCTGGCAGTCAAGGGGGTTGACATTGAGTTGTTGCTTTCTGCTAATTGACGGTTTGGAAAAGATCTTATCTTTAGACCACATCTGAAATCAGAAAAAGATTTATCATCAACGGGTGTTATTTATGTTTGAAGGCAGAATAATTGGTTAACCATCTCATTATTCATTGCCCCTTCACCTAAGGAGTGTGGAGATATCTTCTCAAGTTATTTGAAGTTGATTGGACCATGCGAGAACTGATAGCCTCCTTGTTACTTGTTAGAGCCTGGACCTTCAGCTACAAGACTCCAGGAGGAAGAATTCTTAAGAGGCTCTTCCGGCAATGTGGTGAACTGGTGATCCCTTCTGGGAAGAGCGGAATTACATGGCCTTGAAGAACAGGCCAGACTTTGTTTCTCAAGTTTCCGAAACGAGAATATCTCCTGCCATTGGTTAGTAAAGAATTTGCAGGGGTTTCCCATGGCAATCGTAGAAGTGGATGGGTCGAGATATAGGGGGCATCAAAATGCCAGAATTAGCATGTCATGTGGAAACCACTACCTCCTAGAAAGTGGCATCTCAATTTTGATGGAGTTCTAGAGGGAATCTCAGTACAGCTGGTATAGGAAGGATAATTTGGGATGAGAGTCGCAGAATTGGCAAGCCCTACCAGGGTAGCAGATGCAAACAAAGCAAAGGTGAGAGTTGTATGGCTTGGGATGAAGGAGCTTTCTCAAATGCAAGTGTTGATTTCTGTTATTGACGGTGACTCTCTGAACACCATTTAGTGGGCTTCTTCCTAATGCTTATCCTCGGATATTCACTAGATGGATGAAGGAGATATTAGGGACTTGAAGAGCCCCTCTAGTATCTTTTTGTTGACTTGCCCAGGGAAGGAAACAATGCTGCTGATGGTTTGGTGAGGCTAGGGGTCTCACTCGTTATGTTTAAATGTTGCATTCGATACGTTTCTTAAAAATTTCTTTTTCTTAATGATATTCTAGTCCGTCCTCCGGAAGAAGAAGAAAAAGGAGTGTTGACTAGAATGTACACCTCAGTTGGCACATGGAATAGAGGTTTACATCAGGTGTCCCAGATTCCCAGTGGGCATCTGAGAGTGCCACTGCATGAAATTATTGCCCTTCCCACCTGTTTTGTTCCTTCCAATAGATTATAGATCACGTGGAATTTTATAGCACTGCTTTACATAGAATGCACTTTCAACTCCAAGAATGATTCAGGTTTCTTGAAATCCTTTGTTCTAAGCTTCATGTTTGTCTTTTGCAGTGATGGAAAACTTCAAAAATGCCCCCAAACAGCTGTATGGTCTCACTCCTTCACAGATGGACATGTTCATGACAGAAGATAACCCTGTTGCGCGGCAGTCACAAAAAGTCACAGAGGTCCACTCTTTCTCATTTGCATTGTAGTATTATCATATTAATGCTAATATGGGACTCAGTCCACGAGGACATATGAAATTGCTGCTCATCTCCAAATGCATCATTGGTGGACCATGGCCAGAAATCAAGTCGGCTGGATGACCATTTGATCTCAGGAGCTTGGTGGGAAATTAATGACTAGAAACTTTTAACAAATGGTCTACATTCAACGTACTAGAGCTCTCCATTCAAGAATTTACAGTCAGCCAACCAGTAATTCCAGGCTAAACATCCATGGAGCCCACCTGAGTCTTAAGATTTGGACGAGTCCCATGCAACTAGTCTGAGTTTACTCAGGCTTGGTCAGGTCCGATCTGGTTTGACACCATGAGTCACCCCAACTTGGAGGAATCGCGATTCAACTCTAGACCAGATGTGTCGGCCCAAGTTACCAAGTCTTAACCATGGCTGCCACAGAATGCATTTGATGTTGGTCATGTGCTATCAGCACTTTTTTTGTTCTATAATTGTCATCTATGTTTGATTTAGCCTCAATGTGTTCTCTATGCTTCTTGATCAACCAGTAGCATGGAGAACACGCAACCGTAATTGTTTCATGCTAAATGCACAATGTTCACCACCAAATCCAAATCAGCCCTAAAATTTTCCAGTAGAAGTTTATTTTCTGCGGTGGCAATAAAGGGGATTGAAAACTCATATTTTAGGATATGGTTACAGGAAACCATTTCTTCAGCGAGGAACTATCTAGACAATGGAGGCATGTATAGCCTATCAGGTATGCACGACGGTCCATCAAAGTATAGCATGAGTGTAAGCATGTATCGTGGAGGAGCTAGAGGATATGGAAGGCCCCGAAGTGCTCCGCCGGACTTGCCTTCTTTACTTTTAGATGCCCGAATTTGCTATTTGGGCATGCCTGTAAGAAGCAGTAACTGAGCTCATTTAATCAATCTTTGGTATATAATCCTGACTTTTGTATCTTTCTCACCACATTATCCTTTGATGTGGACAGATCGTTCCAGCAGTTACCGAGCTTCTTGTTGCTCAGCTCATGTGGTTGGACTATGATAACCCTTCAAAACCCATATATTTATATATAAATTCATCTGGGACACAGGTTAGCACTGGAATGCCACATTTTTTTTCCAACATGGAAGTTTCTAATGAATTAATTATACATTCACATAGATCGCGGTTATCTACATGCTTGACACATATGAGGAATACCAAATTGTCCATTGGGTGCCCTTGGTTGAAAATCAAGGCCAGTCCACTAATCAGGTGGGGTGTATGAAACAAATGGATTACTAGAACTTGGCCAGCTGTTGATTTGTTTTGTACATTGCAGCCCACCTGCATCTTCTGCCAGGGCACATGCACTGGAACCCACCTGATGGGCAGCTTGGATCTCACATGTGTGCCAGCATGTAGAGGAGCTCTGATCTATGCATGCGGAAACCTCTATGTTAGAATTCTATAAGTAAGAAATTTTGTCTCCTGAAGCAACTTGAATTAGTTGTCAGTTAAGCTCCTCAATTTTGATTTGATAGTATCATGCTATTTGACAGAATGAGAAGAGGGAGACGGTTGGATCAGAAACTGAGGCATACGCTATTGCTGATACCATTGCTGTAAGTATATTTATTTAATTGTTTAAGAACCAACTGCTTTTATTTGGGAGGTGAAATCTGTGGAGTATAGTTGAAATGGTGCTAGCTCTTTATGAACTGTTTGGTGCCCTTGCTGTACTTTTTGTTGCCGTTTTAACTTCATCTTCTACTTCAAAAACTAGCATTATTTTAGAAAACTTTGCTATTTGTTGGTTTTGGGATGTCCACATGTTTATGGCTTCATCCTTGTTACCACATCCTTGGGCACATTCAACTTGAAGAGTCTTCTGTTTTATTTATTTAGTTATTCATGATTATTGGAGGCCAATTGTCCTCTTCGTTTTGCACTGGGAAGTTCCCTGTGTAGAACTTAGTTTGTAGATTAGGGACCATGGTTGGTCTATGTCTATCCAAGCCATTGATATGATGGCCCCCCATCATGGATGGCCATTCCCAAAAAATCCCACAATCTTTCCCATTTGGGAGATTTTTCGGTAATGGGTCCATCAGTGACGGGGGCTGTTAGATCAATAGCTTGGATAGATCAACCATGGGCCCCAAATCTACAAACTGAGTTTTGCACTGGGAACTTCCCTGTGAAACAATTAGGAAACGTGGCATCTTATATTTATGCGCAGAAACAATTTACTAAATTAAGAAAGAAGTTATGTCAGGATATGTAGAATGACTCCCCAATAAAGAGACATGACATAGGCACACTTTCCTTTGCTATATGATCCATTATCCTCTTACCTACTTTACCAGCATGGGTAAATGAAATGTTTAAACCAGAAACAAGGTCGAGACTTCCCTTAAGCATATGGAGGACAAGCTCCACAGTTAGGAACAAGCAGTGCCCATGAGATAGCATTCTGTCTCTCCCAATCAAATATCCAGAGAAAAGGACCTGAAGATCCTCAATCCCTCTCATAGATATTTTGCTTCTACCTCACTAGAATCCCCCACGTGCCAGTCCAAATCGTGGACTAAAGTATCATCTGAAACCAATACATATTGCGACATATGTCTTGGTTTCAGTGCCCAATGATATAAGCCAGTCACACCAAGAACCTCCCGATTCACTTATAAGCCCATATTTGAGGGGGCTGAGTATTCAGAAATCTTTGTTGGTTTTGTTATGCATTTTACAGGGATTTTGTGACTGTTTTCCTTTTACTAAAACATGTGCATCATCTGGTATTTGCCGGTTTAGATAACGGACAATATGATACCCTCTTTGCTGATTTTAACCCTTGGTCCGGAGTGGGTCTCCCGAATGATTGATCCCATTGCTACCTCTATGAGCACCCACCTTCCTTTCCCTGTAGTACCCAGATTTCAAATCTATAATATATCAAATTTTGGCTACCCAATAATGGAGTTCACAAATATTAATGACCTTGCTAATTGCTCTCTCTCAACATGGCCATTACTAAGGCCTTGTGAAAAAACATCTCTCTTTAAGGTCCACCTTGATGCAACCAAAAGGCCACACAAGCTGGTTGATCAAAGATCTGATGTGTCGAACTGTTCAGATTGTCTTGATTGATGATCTAGAGCAAATCTATAGCCTAATGATGACTATGATGAGATCAACAGTCATCTTGCACTGTGGGGCCCATGGGGATCAATCAAATGGTCGTTTATAGGATTTATTTGTTTGAATTAGCTTTTAGATTTATGCCGAGAATTTAACAAGTCTCTTTTATATTTTTGTCACTCTTTCGTTGGCCACTTTTGGGGCAACAAATGATGTCAGAATGAATTTGAGCCAAGAACTGCAATTTGAATGCCGTTTGAGTTGTGCCAGGGTAGTTAAGGCCCGTAGGGTTGTGAACTTGTGATGAATTTCAACAGTATTTTACCCATTTCACAAATGATAGCTCTCTTTCTTTCTTTTTTTAAGCGTATATAAGGCTAATTTTGCATAACATTATTGGGATTTGGAAATTTTTCTTTTGAATTTTAGTATTTCTTTGCTTTGGGAGAAGAGATTTGAGAGGGGCTTTTGTGATCTCTAGTTCTCAACTAGAGGATTGCTGGGGTTCTACCATACAATCTTTCTTTCTTTCCTTTGATCCAAAATCCCTCCGGGATTGCAACACACACGCTTGATGATATAGGTCTTCCTTCTTTTAATTGTCGTCTCCAACAGTGCTTTCCACAGACAAAAATTTGTCATTCCTCTCCTTCCAGATTCTCCACAAAATTGCTTAAGGCCCATGGTTCTTATGATGGTACATAATTTGGGTAGAAGTTTAGGGCCCATTTGGATACCACCAAATAAGTTACTTTTTCTCCTTACAGCAGTAGATAAGTCACTTATTTGAGATAAGTTTGGTTTAAGATCAAACGTAAGAAACTTTTTTACTTAAAGATACTTAATCACTTCAGCTTAATAAGTTGAAACCAAGATAAACTACTTGAGGCATAAGTAGCTTGTCTTAAGTAACTTACGATCCAAACCCCCCTTAATATCTTCTACTTTGAGAAGAAGCCTAATCGGCCTTTATGGTAGTTTCGTGCTAGAGTTCTCTTGAGATCTTTTGGTGATGCCTTTATTTCTCCAAGCATGTGGCTTGACATGGCATGTCATCTTTGTTTGAAATGAAATGTCATTCTAGTTAAGTTGAAGGGCAACTCGAAGAAAACAGCAAAATTTAGATTGGTTGGTTGAATTTTTGGAGTGTTGTATCTCAAGGATTTTTAAAACCCCACCTGAGCTTCCTAAACTAGTTTTGTATCTAGTAGTAGTGTTGGGGCTGTTTAGGAAAACCCAAACTTATGTTTAATTTGATTTAGGACTGTTTAGGGATCTTTAGTTTCAGTTAACTTTTGAGACTTGAAGATTTTGTGGAGGGTCTGCTCCAGTTAGGACCTTTTATTTATCTGCAATGGGATTTTTGATAATTGGCGGGTTGGTGAGTTTGGAATCCACTAAAGGATAAAGATGGGATCTATTTGAATAGGACTGAGATTTTATAGGAATTTTTAGGTTGTGAGGATTGCTTATTTATGATCCCTTTTGCTGTAAATAAGTTAAGGACCGTTATGTTATTCTTCCTTGATGTTGGAAGTTGGAGCCTTTTGGTTTGCTTCCATTCAGTTAACTATTTGGACTTGTATATGAATTCATCACCAAATTGCTTGTTGGACACTCAAACTTTCTTTCAGCCCCAATAGTCGTTTATGTCCAAAGCAACAATGACCACAAAGCAGTTGATTAATAACAGTGATTGGTTTGAAGGAAAAGGGCCAGAGAGGTCAGGCAACGGGAGGGTTTGACAGTTATTAGGGTGTCCTTAGTGATAATGGGATTTGACCAGTGAAACCGCCTGCTCTGGCCCTTGTCATCCCGCAGCAAACTTGGGGCCACTCTCAAATCGTGGTTCCTCCACTTGGGTAGATTAGCGAACATTACCTAGGATCTCTCTTAGATCCAACTAGAATATCTCTTAGAAAATTCCTTTAGTTTGATCTAAAGAATATTCTTTCTAGTTGATCCAACTCTGACCCGATTTGGATGAAATGCAACCATACGAGGGCTTGAACCCTGGATCACTCACACACACTACAGGGCTTGAACACCATGTTATTGCGATTAAAAGCTTCTAATTCATTGGTTGTAGTTGCAATCTTGGAGCAAGTACATGTGCGCATGCATATCATGCATATATAAGCAAAGAATAATTTGAATATAGATTGCCTTCTGATTCTTTTCGCATGCCTTCTTAGAACTAAAAACTAACTAGTTGGTCGCATACCCAAATCTCTAAGATGTCTCTTCAATGTTATGTGAAATTAAAGAACAATAACTAAATCAAAATTTTGTTTTTGCTAAATCTCAATTACAGTCAATCATTCCATTCATCAGCATATATTGATTTCACCTACTATGATTCCTTATTTCATCTGCAGTATTGCAAATCCAAAGTTTACACAGTGAACTGTGGTATGGCATATGGTCAAGCAGCAATGCTCTTGTCACTTGGCGCAAAGGGCTTCCGTGCTCTCCAGCCAAATGCCTCCAGTATGTTCATAGTTTCATGTTCCATTCCTACAAAAACTACATGGTTCTTTTCTTCATCTTGCCATAGTTTGTCACCCCATTACATTGAATTGCAGCAAAATTGTATCTGCCGAAAGTCAATAGATCAAGCGGAGCAGTTATTGATATGTGGATTAAGGTCTCTTTCTCTCACTCTCTCTCTCTCTCTGGGCATGCATTGCAGCATAATCTCAACTTGGTTTCATTGTATCTAGGCAAAAGAGCTTGATGCAAACACCGACTATTACATTGAGTTGTTAGCTAAAGGCATTGGGAAACCAAAGGAAGAAATTTCAAAAGACATCCAACGCCCTAAATACTTTCAAGCACAGGAAGCTATTGCATATGGACTTGCAGACAAAATAATAGACTCAAGGGATGCTGCATTCGAGAAGAGGGTAAAACCTTTTCCAACTCCAAATTCCATTCTCTTACAAAGCATTACAATGTTCCTCATCCTTAAAAATTAAAAATTAAAAATAAAAATAGTACAATGTTCCTCAGTAGTTATATTCATGTTCTTTCCAGGACTATGATTCAATGCTGGCACAATCAAAAGCCATGCGTAGTAGGGCTGCTGGAATGGGCACACAGGCAGCTCCGTCTGGCGCACGATAAGCAATCTATTGGAATTGTATCTGAGAAGTGCGAGCATAATTTAAACGGAATCGACAGTGGGAATGAAAAGAAAAAACAATTGTATTGTCATATATACTTTTGTTTTATGGAGGTGGGGTTGGGTATACTTTTGGTTTTGGTTTAACCTCGACTTCATTTATGTTGCGCACGAAAATGGCATCAGGCTCGTGGCTGCAAAACAAAAGTCCACGTGAGATTATACACTGAAAAGACCAAGGTACAGATGGACATCAGATACGTACGGTTTATCTCCCTCTTCATATGTATAACTGGATGCCACTGCCAGTAACCGCCCATCTCTGCTGAAGGAAAGAGCTGCAATGCTTGTAGGGTACTTGGAGTACTGTGAAAGAACAGTTGAAATAGGCAATTATGAGCATGTATATTTATTCCTATGTGATAACCAGAATTGCTTGCAAATGTTACCTGATATAATCTTTTCTTATTGTTGCCATCCCACACATTTACGTACCCGTCGCACCCTCCAGTGGCAAATGTACCATAGCTGCAAGGGAGTGTCAGCTAGAATAAGCAACCCTTGCTATCATTACAATACTACACTTGTGTGTAGTCGTCATTTCCAAAAAATGGCCATTCTGCCTGTATGTGAACCACCCATTTATGACAAGATAAGGGTGGTAGAAAAAGAAATGACAAAAGGTGCATCCTCAGAATAAAAGGCAGTAATATGAGCAAACTGGCCCCTTTTTTTCAACCAGAGTAGACTTGCCCATCCTCAGCATACACAGGATGTAACCTGAATCACGCACATACAAATGCCATGTGGGCACATGCGCCAGTAAATAGCCTTCACATCACTCATACCAAAAGCATGCAAAACTTACATGGGGTGGAAGGCAATTGCATTGACCGGATATACAGTATCCCTTCCAGCCTCTGATTTTCGATGGCACTTGAAAGCATATCTGGATGGAATTTAAACTCATCAAGGAACAGTAAAAACTCGAGAATTCATGGTAGCACATGCATTTATGCTTGTGTATGCATATGGATACCTATAGGAGCATGGTTTATGTATGTGCTATATGCATTTGGGAAGGCATGCAAGCTGTACAAAAATCTAAATGCAATCGTTAGTGCGCTGCACCACATAATAGTTGCCAGGAGATTTTCTTACTCCCATTTTACAAGAAACAGGTAATCTTATGCTCAAGCATTCATCATAATTTACAGAAGCTCTTGGAAATGCTGTATTGCAGGGAAGCACTACCTTGGTATGCCAAGGTATTAATCATGAGACGGCACTCATGCATTCTTTATGTTTGAGAAATGCAAAGGCTAATCAACGCTGTGGGATTAGAACCCTCCTGCGTAGGTGTGTCAAATCTAGCCCACTCATTAGGGTGCCGACAGGTATCTGCCCCGTCCCAAACATCAGACCTGTCTGCTCATCAAGTGGGCAACACTTGTATGCTGAAAGTAGTCTCTTGCTTTCTTTTAGCTGTTTTGTATGTGGCCCAGAGAATGAGCAAAACAGCCACATTTTTAGGCCAGGGCACATGCACAAGCTGACCTGAACAACACGGATCTCACATACTCACTGCCCATGCTGGTACGTGTGCATACGAACTTCTTTATGGCCATTCAAAAAGAAAAGGCATGATTCTTTATGTTTGGACCACACCATATCTGGGTATCAGAGTGTTCGTGTTATTTAACTGCAGTAAAGAAGGTATGCGTACTTCTTAGCTTGACCAGCCTCAGATAAATCGAAGAACTCCATAGCAACCCGACCTTCCACAGAGCTAAGGGCAAAACCTACAGGTCAGAATCCAAGTTAGAAAGTATCAATCCTTATAATTCATGCAAGGAATACCTGACATAGCCAAATGTAGAAACAACTGGCAGGCAGCAGTCCAATGCAAGCTGAAGCACAAAAGTATCAACCCTTGTAAAATCAGAGCAAGGAGTATCTGAAATGGCAAAATGGAAAAATAATAATAATAATAAAAGTAGCAGTCGGCAATAAAATAAAAGCTGGAGTTCGAATGTAAATCCCAAATTTTATGGGATTATCAGCAACCTCACAGGAGTTCACTATGGTTTTCTTTTCCTATTCCTCTTTTAATTTATTTTTTGGTTGAATGATGATGAATTTTGTTAAAGCAAGTAAAAGAAACACTGCAAGAGATGCATTGACAGGCTGGTAATGAGTGTCTCATCACTTTGGCTAGCCTATCAGCAGCCTTATCAGATACTCTCAGAACCAAAGAGCAACTAGCTCCCAAAGAAGCAAGTAGGTATCTAATATCAAGGATGCATGAATTGAATCTCAATGGGCCCAGCTCGGCACTCAAAACCCATTAGGGTACCCGCTTGGAATCCCCTTTGATCAGTACATTTGCAGCTTGCAATGAGAAAAGCATGTGCTCCCAGGTTTATAGTTTTCACACTGGCAAGTTCTTTAGTGACTTAAACCTTTCATCAAACATCCATTCATCACGCCATAAGTTTCCAGAGAAATGAGAAAGCCACTTGCAATCCCCTCGACTGCCAACATGGCATGTCTGTGTGAGATCAATGGCATTAATTAGGTAGGCTGTGCTGTGTATGTACCATGGCTCAGAGAATCAGGATGATCAGTTCATCAGGCAGGACACGCATCGATGGAGAAATGGACAGTTAAGGAATTGACCAACAGTTCACACTCGACATAAATATGTCGCCACCTAATAACCAGACCAACCTGCTTTACAGACCATGGCACATACAACGTTGAGCCAACCTAACTAACTAGTAGGGCTGTCAACGGGCCAGGCCCGGTTGGCTTCAGCTGGATTTTGGACTGTTCGAGCCAGGCCTAACCAAAATTTAAATTTTATCAGGACCAAGCACAGCCCATAGACAGCCCTATTAACTAGCACCCTCATATCTTAGACATGTGTCCCACATTTGCACAAACAGGGAATGCAAGACTGAAAATGTTATTCTAGCGAGTAGCCATAGCAGACCTCAAGTTTCAAGCCATAACCAAGTTCCCTTTCCATTTCAAGCATGCTATTTAGGATCCTCCTCAAACAGCAAGTTTTTCACACAAGCTTTGAGACCCAAAAGAAAAAGAAAAAAGAAAAGAAAAAAAAAAAAAAAGGAACTGGTGAGTTAATCAAGTCTGCTGCTGCATTTCGGAATCTGAAGATGGGACACTGAGAGTTGGTAGAGTATTTTTTTTTTTTTTTTTTAAATCTATTTATCGTTTTCACCAGATGAATTTGAAGTCTTCCAATTTTATATCCAAGTCCATGCTGAAATGACAAACGTGTTCTACATGTAACTACAGGTCCGCATTACAGCATGCATGGTAAGCTAAGACAGTGATACCAATCTTTGATAATCAAAGCATCTTTCTCACAAAATATTACTGAAACCGAGCGAAAGAAAACACTACAAAAGATACACTGAGGGGCCAATAGCATGTGACACAACGTCATCCTTCTCAGGTGAGGCAATCATCAACCTGATCAGAAAAGCCCAGGATTAAGGAACATCAAACCCCCAAGGAAAGCCAACACCGCTCCCCATTATTATTGCTCAAAACACTGACGTACAGGAATATAATGTGCGCGCTTTTGTTCTTAGGTACACCTGTGGCAAACCTTGTTTTATATCATCTCAGAGATAAAAGAGGGGTTTGTTAGTTGTAAGTGATCAGCAATGATTGGCAGGGCATCATCATGAAACACATTCCTTTCTTTTATTTCCCTTCTCCACCATGAAACACATCATGGTTTCAGAACGGCGTCCTGGCCATTGATTTATGTGCAGTGTCCATGCACCAGCCACACCGGTCATCTTCCTCAATGCTGGTTTGTTTCTGAACTACTGTGGATCTTTCATTGGTTTATGAACTCTCCAATCATTTCTGCATCAGAGTTGTGGAACAGTAGTCTGATCTAGCACTCCAATCTGCAACTCGTCTGGCAAGGCTACCAACCCATCAGCCCACCCGCCTGCCCAACTACAGGATTTTTCTCCAGATCCGTGTTTTAATCAGCAATCAGCCAACCTATCACCCAACCAGTGACCCATCAGCAATCATCTTCGTTAGCCATCACCAACATCACCATCAACCCATCAATACAGTGAAACCCCATCACCACCACCACCACTGCCCAGTCTCCAGCTACCCCATTACCATCCAAATGCATAGCAACATAATCGTCAGATCTGCTTGAATGACACTCCCACATGGTAAATTTCCAGCATCTTTTCTGGAATATATCCTCTCTGACAACTGTGAATTGGATCAGGGCGTCATCGTCTTCTCTGATGGCCTTCTTCCCCAGAATCCGATATCTACAGCAACTGATTAACATCTTTGGTCACATCCAGATCCACCTTCCACAACTCGACTCATTCCCAACCAATTCAGTCATCTCAACAACAGATCTAACTCATCATTGTTACCATTACCACTGAACTCGTTGACATTATCCATCTTCATCCACCAAGTTCATCTAAGGCAGCCAGCAAATCCAACCCACCTGAGGCTACAGTCAATGGCAGTGATATGCAGAGCTCATACTCCCTTTGGATGATCAACAAAGTGTTTCTGATTCAGCATATCTGATGAAGCCTGAGGCATTTTCTTTGGACTACTAAATATGTAAACCCCGTATCCTTGTACAATACCTTCCATCGAATTCCGGCGACCCATGACCTGAAGAAAGTGAATGTGCGTGACCTTAGTGCACACCCCGAAAACTCGAGTCAACTCAACCCGAAAGCTATACCCTCGCGACTGCGCCGTTGCCGCGGTTCCAACGCCGCATCTTGCGCCCCAATGCGATACCTAGAATAGGAGTTGTGGGCCCGAGAATAAATCGAGAAAACATCGCGCACAACGTGTGCCGTTTCCAAGAAGATTCCTGGTTGAGAGAATGGAATCTCTACCCATACCCCCTCTTTCCACTTAGTCAACCAAGCCCCTACCTTTCCCATACCTTTCATGCCAACAAGGCAATGCTACCCATGCCCCATCTCACCTCACGCCCAAAAAGTCAACAAGCCCCCATCCCTCACCCAACAATCCCACGTCTTCCATCCTTACAACTCCCATCCCTCTCTCATTCCCTCTCATTCTCCCTCCATCTCTCTAGCAATAGAAGGAAAAAAAAAAGACTAAGTAGAGAAAAGAAACTAAGAACAAGAACCATCTCCCCACAACCCAAAACCAAGGTGTCCCGTATCGGTATCGGTTGGCGTAACGGTGACCTCCAAAACCGATACGGATACGGGGGCGTAACGGTGATACGGGGGCGTAACGGCCCGTAACGGTGCAAAAAAATTTTTTTGCCAAAAAAATATGAAAAAATATGGATTAAATCCGGAATATTCTAAGCATTCCAAATATGCATTCATTTATAAATTGGAACATGTTTATGGTGGTGTAACGGTCCACTCTTTGGTGAGAAGTTGTATCGGACTGTCTGATGAATTTATGAACCAGATAACCTGAATTTGACTACAAAATTCATATATTTAATTTTCTAACTATCTACTATCAATGATAGATATATTAGAATGAATGTAATATGAAAATATCTTACATTTAGGTGTTTGCAATTATTTTTGAGGGCCAAAATTCATGCGTAAATAGAAAAAAATATATAAAAAAAATATAAAATGGCACCCCAAATATGTAAAATGCACATTAACATGTTCTACTATGATTAACACATCATATGACATCATTAAAACAGCAAAAGAATCATTAAAAAATGATTTTTCGAATTTTCAAAAATAGGGCCGAAATAAATGCGTAAATAGAAAAAAATATAAAAATATATAAAATGGCACCCCAAATATGTAAAATGCATATTAACATGTTCTACTATGATTAACACATCATATGACATCATTAAAACAGCAAAAGAATCATTAAAAAATGATTTTTCGAATTTTCAAAAAAAGGGCCGAAATAAATGCGTAAATAGAAAAAAATATAAAAAATATATAAAATGGCACCCCAAATCTGTAAAATACATATTAACATGTTCTACTATGATTAACACATCATATGACATCATTAAAACAGCAAAAGAATCATTAAAAAATGATTTTTCGAATTTTCGAAAAAAGGGCCAAAATAAATGCGTAAATAGAAAAAAATATATAAAATATATAAAATGGCACCCCAAATCTGTAAAATGCACATTAACATGTTCTACTATGATTAACACATCATATGATGTCATTAAAACAGCAAAAGAATCATTAAAAAATGATTTTTCGAATTTTCAAAAAAACGGGCGAAAATAAAGCCTTAATTTGAAAAAATTTTAAAAAATTTATAAATGGCAACCCAAAATCTGTAAAATGCACATTAACATGTCTACTATTATGATTAACACATCAAATGGCATGATTAAAACAGCAAAACAACCATTAAAAAAACGATTTTTCGAATTTTAAAAAATGGGGCCAAAATTCATGCGTAAATCGTAGAAAAAATATTAAAAAATTATTAAATGGCACCCCAAATCTGTAAAATGTACATCAACATGTTCTACTATGATTAACACATTCATACTGACATGATTACATACACAGTCATTAGACACATATTAACCACAGAAGTATGAGAATACCTATCCTTTGTGACGAAAATTTCTGATAAAATGAGCCCACCGAGTTCTTTGGATTCAAAAAATCTGTGATCCCATAACTGTGTTATCTTCATCATTCAAATGCATCTTAGAAGGGATGAAAAGCAACTGATGCATGATTAAACCCACATACAAGCATAAAACAAATTGTAAGACTTTGTGCCATGCTTCAATAAATGAAAATCAAAGGGCCGAAATAAATCAGCAAAAATGCCAACGGCCTTCAAGAAATCTGTGAAAATGGAATTTACCATACGCCTTTTCACTTAGTCAACCAAGCCCTACGGGTCCCTACTTTCGCCGATACAAGGAGTACCAACCCAATCACTATGCCAAAAAGTCAACAAGCCCCCATCCCACCAACAGACCACGGTTCGCATCCTTACACCCACCCGTCTATCCCTATCCCTCATCGGCCGCAATAAGAACAAAAGACTAAGTAGAGAAAAGAAACTAAGAAGAAGAACCATCTCCCCACCACCCAAAACCTTTCATCCAACCATCCAAATCTCTTCATCTTCCCTTAAAGAGCTAGCTTAGGAGGCAAGGAATCCAAGGAGCCAAAGAAGAGAAGCAAAGGAGGGTGTACATAGGGATTAGATGGTAGTTTTGAGCATGGTTCAAGTGGGGCCTACCAGTTGATGGTATGGATCCTACTTGGGACCCAAGGTGTGGCCGGTGGTCCACCGTGATGTATACGTCATCCATGAGGGGCCATTCACCATGGACCCCACCATAATGTTTATTTGATATCCAACTTGTAGAAGGTCATTTAGACCTTGTTTTTTTTTGTGGGGATGGTATTCCCACCCTGAATTTTTGTTTGATTTGAGGGCCCACACGAGGATGGGACCCAACTTGTTGTATGTATTGTATATCGTACCTAAGAGGGACCCACTATGAGCCCTCCCATCTCTCTCTGTCTCTCTCCTCTCTCTCTCTCCCCTACTTTGGCCACCCTGATGTATGCATTTTATCCATGCCGTCCACCAAGTGGGCCCACCTTGCTGCCCGTTTTGGGGCTTGAGTGACCGGGCGGTCACACAGGCCCGATCGAAGGGAAAACGCAAATATCAACTTGATCCTTGAGTGGGGTCGGCCACACACACATGGACCCCACTTAGATGTATGTCTATTATATCCCCACCATCCATTGCAAGATCATTTAGGACATGAGTCCAAGGATGGGCCAGATCCAGCGGGCAGGGGTCTGCCCAGCCGCTACCCACTGTAATGTATTTGTTTTAACCGCCCGGCCCACTTGATTGGGTGGGTGTTTGTGGTCGGCCCACCTCCTAGGTGACCCACGTCCAAGTGGGACCCACTGTGATGCATGGTCTCCAGGAAGACCCAACATCTGCTGGATCGGCGTCCAGCAGCTGTTGGGCTTATTGTGATGTGTGTTTTATCCACTTCGCCCATGTGATTCAGGGCCCACCTGGACAGGTCCCACCTCCCTGATGGACCACCCCCAGGTGGGACACACCATATGTATGTGTTTCATCCAAGTTGTCCGTTTGTTGGACGCCCAGTAGGCCCTGCACACAGTTGGGTTGACCGTCCAGCAGTTGGCCCACCTTGCTGTATGTTTTGTATACCCATGCTGACCACCATTTGTGGGGCCCCCACACCCTCCATCAGTTTCCCCAGCCCACTCTATAGTGTGGGCCCACATAAATGAAGCAAATCCAAATTTCAGGTGGACGCACACCAAGGAACAATTGGGCCTGGGGCGCCCACCATGATGTGTGTGTTATATACACGTTGGTCATCCATTTTTTCCAATCATTATAGGGTCGTGGGCCCCATTGTGAGGCAAACCCAAATCCCAAGTGGACCGCACAATAGGAATAGTGGTGATTGAACGCCCACCGTTGGAAACCATCCAAGGGCCCACTGTTATGTCCATTCTCCAGCCCCTCTTCCTTCACCCAGCCGTGGGTAGGGTCCCACACATGTGGTGTACAAAACCCACCGTGATGTATGGTTACCTCCCATCTGATTAAGAGGGAGGGCACCAAATATTGGGTTATCCCAAACTGTTGGGCCCCCCATTAATGATAGTGTCTTCCACCATACCTTGTAGGGTCATCCTGAACCTTGAGGTCCACCCTGTCATACGTGTGTTATCCAGGTTGGCCATGGGCCACCATGATGTCTGTGCATACTCTAGTCGTCCATTGGGACCATCTTGATTTTTGGGCTTGATCCAAACCATCTACACTTTGTACCCACTTAGGTGTTTGAGCTCGCTAACCAACCGTTTGAAAGGACATACAGTCCTAGATGTATGGACTCCACCATATTAAGCTTAGCCAGAACCTTGGGGCCCACTTTGTGTACGTATCGAGCCTCCCATAGGAAGACCCAGTTTATTACATGGAAAGAGGTTGAGGAAGCCCATTTGTTATACATAGATTCACCCTGTTAACTCACCTTGTTGTATACCCATGTGACTCACCCCGGGAGGTGTTTTCTACCCTGGTACCCAGTTATTAGGACCACAGTGTCATGTATATATCATCCACACCGTCCATTTACCTTTTGGGACAAGTGTGGGGTCCATCCTTGACGTTAGTATGAAATCTAGGCCATCTACTGTATGGAGCCTATCTTGATGAATGGGTTGGATCCGTTGTCCTTCTATGGACCCCCATCATGCTGTCCATCTACCTCGAGACTACCCTATCATTCATGTCTCACTATTGTGTCGTCCATTCGGGTCACTTCCAGTGGACCCCGCCTTGGGATATATGTTCTATTCATGCTTTGCAGGCTACATGAGAAGCTAATGTTAGTCTAACATGGGCCATACCACATAGACTTCTATATTTCTAGTGGGGGCATGTTATTCAGTTCTCACTCTCTGTATATGATACACCGATTAAGGCTGGTAATTGTCTGCTATATCTGATAACATGCTAGTGTACTTAGCCTAGTAGAACCCACTGAAAACATGTTTAGTATAATGACATCACATCCAGACATATGCCCATACGCATCATTTGTATGCATGTTGTGAGTGATGATTGATCATAGTAGATGCCATTGGGCTGAGATACTTAGGGGGAAACTCCATGTGAGATAGGGTTGCCCCACATGATTGCGTTGTATGCGTAGGTTTGATGCATGGCTTGGATAGTATGACTCATGCATTTCGCATCTCGTGTGTCACAATCACTTCACGCCCCAGCGACATCAGAGTTGTGGCCTCCACAGGCATATCGTGGATGGTCAGATTTGATACCGGAAATATTTGTTCTAGCATTAGGGCGCTATGGATGTCCCTGGGTGAAAGTCCCTAAACCCTTGTGGTACCAGTCGGATGCTTCAACGTCGAGACTAAGTGGATAACATGAGCGCCCGAGTGCCGAATACCAGTAAGCCACGTCTCCCACTGTATCGTGGTCGGTTGAAAAGGGGTGTGACCTTATCTGCCCGAGGGTAGAGGGCTGTAAGATATGTTTTGTTTGACTGACTCGTAAATGAGTCCACTATCGACGAGCCGGGTAGGCATTGGCATACTACTGGCCAGGTAGATAGTGATGTCTCTTTCACTCACTTGGTCATACGCGCAACGGGGCGGCAGCCAGTGTTGGAGTGTACTAGACCCCGGTGATGTTCCAAAGATGAACCATACTGATACATGGACTATATGAGGATTGGCATGCTTGCATTGCATCTCTAGCATGTGACATTCAGCCACGTAGGCCTTGCATTGCATAGCCTTGGTATGGCTAATATCATTTCTGGATTTACCAGTTTATCCTTCCCTCATTTCCGCTTACTCTAACATGTTTATGCTTGGCACATGCATTGCGCGCACACGCACGCACTCTCTAAGCTTCATAGTAAGCTTATACACGTTCGTTACGTGCAAGTATTGTTAAACTGTAGCAGCAGTGAGGCAGGAGCAGGTGCCCGATCTTTTGGAGTTTTGTTATATGATGTATTTCCCTTTTAGCATTGTACTCGAATATTATATTAGTGGATATGTGGTGATGATGTTTTGTGACTTCGATATACTTGTGGTTATGCTCCTTTACAATACACACACACACACACACACACACACACACACACACACACACACACACACACACACACTAAAAATCCTACTTGTAGGAGCCCAGGATCGGAACCTGGCGCATAGGAGCTGGGAGCCGAGAATGGGGTACTACGGAGGTTGTCGACACCGAATTCGACTGCTGGGAATTTCGTGAGCCCGGTTTCCGAGTTTGTGGTGTGACAAAATATTTCTCTTATCATCCAAAATGGTAGAGAAGGCATGGGTGGTGATCTAAAGATAAAGATCCCAATGGGAAGTGTCTACATGACTACCCAAGATTGATGGTTACCACTATTAAATTGGATCTGCAAATTTACTCAAGGTGTTCCCAATAGGCAAAAATGTTCATGGAAGCAAGACAAAATTGGGATACCTGACCAGGGATGAAAAGGAGTCACCCATCGATGATCCACCCCATAATGATTGGGATAGCAAAAACCTAATATCTTGGTTTCTAAATTCATGCAATCCAAATTATTCAAGGACTGCTATTTCCAAAAACCGCAAAGGAAATGTGGGACACCACTGCCAAGGCCTATTTGCAGAAGGATGACTATGTTAGGAAATATTTAGAAGGGTGATATCTCTATAGAGGAATACTTTGCAGCTATGAGACAAAAGGGAGGAATTAGACCATAGTCAAGCTATTGCCAACATTCCGGAAGAGATTAAAATAATAATAATAACAACAACAACAGGTTTTGAATTCTTATCTAGAGTTCGTCCCGACTTTGAGCTGCAAAAGGTTCAATTTAATCTTGAGAAAGCTGGACTGAAGCAGTTCCCAGAAAATCACAAGCATCTTCACATTTCCCCCACTTTTGAACCCTGCTTCCCAATCCTCTAGAACCTTCCCTGAAATTCCAGGGTGGCAAGAAACATTCGATAATCATGATATGGATCTTCTTTTAATCAAGAAAAAATTGATAATCATGATGTGATTCTTCTTTTAATCCAATCCACAGATGAGACTTTACTGTCAAAGATACTTCTGTTCCTTTTCCTTTCCAAAGCCCCCAAAATATTGCAAAGGGCCATCTTCCACAAAGTACTCCCCTTGTGATGAAAACAGACTGCACATCCACCTGTCGATCACTTCTTTGAGAGTTGCCTTGAGAACCCTACTCATTCCAAAGAAACATTTGATAATCATGATACGGTTCTTTTAATCAAGAAACATTTGATAATCATGATATGGTTCTTATTTTAATCCAGTCCACAGACAAGACTTTACTGTCAAAGATCCTTGTGTTCCTTTTCCTTTCCAAAGCCTCCAAAACATTGCAAAGGGCACCATCTTCCACAAAGTACACCCCTTATGATGAAAACAGACTGCACATCCACCTGTCAATCACTTCTTTGAGAGTTGCATTGAGAACCCTACTCATTCCAAAGAAACAAAAGAAAGGGTCCAAATGGCAAATTCCTGGCATGCCATAAAGATAATACTGCTCATGCCCTTTGCAGATTGGCAGTTTGTCACTTTCACCAAATCACATATAAGACCTGTTCGGATAGAATGCAACCTGTTTGCACCAACAAGACATTTGCACCTGTTTGGGAAGCAGCATATGCTGCAGCGAAGTGTTTGCATTTGTTTTACTCTGTTTCCCCCTCCTCAACAGGAGAGTAAAACCTTTTCTTTTCAAAATGTCAAATCGAGGGTCAAAGGATGTTTTAAATGGCAATTTTGGAGAGGAAAAGGTTTCCTCTTGTGGGATTGCAATCCAAATAGTTGCAATGCGAATGAAAAGCATTTTACAAGACTTTTCTTTAGCTAAACAAACAGAGGTGTAAAGGGTTTGCTTCTCTTAGTGTTGATGCCAGTTTACCTCCCACTTATGTCACATTTTAGCTTTCCCTTGCATTCCCTAGTTTACCTTCAATTCAAATGGGCCCTTAGTTTGGTTGCATCTTTAACATAAAGTGCAAGTCAGTCTCTTCCTAAACGTCAACCCTCATGATAAACTCGATTTCAAGACGATGTAATCATTGTAGCTTGTCATCAGATTTGACCTAGTGAAAAAAAAATTAATTTTGGATAGGGCTGACCAGCACAACAGGCCTGGACCATTCATTGTCATTGCCAATGAAAAGAGTAAACCGGTTGTTTATTCATATTTTAGTGCACCCCAAAACACATTGATATTATGCCCACTATATCAAAGCTTGTAAAGGGAAGGACAAATGAATTCCCAATGCGAAGGGAAGACCTCCCTACCCCTTCAGCAAGAGTGTTAGCCAGAATATTTGCCTCTTTAATGACATACCAATGTGTCTCTAACCCCTTTTAGTAAAATAGGACACCTCACCTCAAAGTCACCTAGTATTGGGCAAGCAAGGTTTTGAAACTCAGTTTCTGTGAGCAAGTCAGCTGCAGGACAAAACTGTTGTGACTCATTAAACTTTGGCTGACAAGTTGTGGTTACCTGGCAAGAACATGTACATGTTTGAAAGGTGACTTATTTCATTACCAAGAGGAAACGAGTTGAATCACACGAGCCAGCTTGGTATCGGTTAGGGCTGGCAATGGGTCAGGTAAACCCATGGGCGAACCAATGTGACCTGCTTGGAGACTCAGTTTGAGTTGATCAGGTTTTTCTGTCATACTCTGTTGGAAAACATCATTTAAGTAACAGGCAAAGCTTTGGTTGACCTTAGCCCAACCCAACCCGCCAATATATATGATTTATATAAGGAATGTTTAACAGTTGTTCACTTGCTTTAGGCCTGGGTCGGTTCAGGGCTGGGCTTAGGAATCTGCTCATCGGTCAGGCCTAGTCATCTTACCATGGGTCATGGGTCAGACTCAGTCTGGATTCCAAGCACGCTTGTTCAACAGGATGGACCCAGGCTGACCCCAACCAGTCCTGAACCCCACCCATTACCAACCTAACATCGGCAAGTTTCAAAACCTTCACCAATCCCTTTAGGTTGTTCATTGTGGGCTACTGCAACCAATAACTGATCCCTATTAAAACTTAATCTTGCAGAGATTAATCATCAATAACTCGTTGCATTTTGAACAGCTGGACTAACACCACTTCTTACATGGTCCATGTGACACTCACGACCAATATACCAGCATATCAACCTACAACCCCACACACTATCTTTTGTCTAATGATCACCTATTATAAGTAGGTCATGCGCAGAAGGGAGGCCATAAACTATTATCTCATTTGTGACAGAGATTACCACAAAGTCCGCTTAATGGTAGTAGAGTAGCACTAAAGAGGCCTCTCTACGTGTACAGGACATGATTGTGACCCATGCCCAAGGGTGGACAAATAATGGCATGCATAATACAACATCTAAACAGCTTATCCATCCAATATTATCACTTCAGACACACATGGGACACATTACCTACAACTTTAGTTGAACAGACATGACTAGAAGAACATGCAGATCCATAAGTGGGAGTAACAAGGATATCATATAGTGTCATGGGATTCATTACTATGGCTGACTCAAAAGGTACATGCTGTTTCCTTTTAGGCCTGTGGTTGGTTAACATTAGTGATCGCTAATTGTGAGACAAAAGTGGTGTCAAAATGTCATAAACTGGCTCAAAGAGGAACCATGGCAACTATCAAGTTTAGACACTATGAAAAACACCCCATCTATTGGAAAAATCAAAAACATCCCTTCAGTACAAGGGGAAACTCATAAATGGAAGGCTGAAAATTAAATAGTTAAAATGGTCTAGTCGCTTTAATCTCCAAAACTTTTAGCCTATGAGTTTGTCTTCTATTGTAGTTTTCTCTCCACTGGTACACTCATGTACCGTTTTGTCTTCTATTGTAGTTTTCTCTCCACTGGTACACTCATGTACTGTGTCTAAAGATAAGGCAGCTTAGTTCCATGTGCTTGATAAAATCACAGTAAACGAACATCGACATCATTCATAAATTCTGTTATTTGCAAACAAGCTCAACAGAAAGACATGATTCAGAAACAATTAAAGAATGTGAACTTATCACATGATTTATGTTTGGAAAAGCTAACGGTATCATAGAAGCAACTAACCTTTATATAGAACGTTACATATAACTACAAGGGGAACTAAAAAGACATTTCTGCAAAAATGCAAGGGGCTGTTTGGATTCCAGGACTACATGATACCTGTGTAAGTACTCATAAAATTAACTGGATGCGTCAGGCATACAAGCACTTACTTTTACTGTTTCACTTGAAATTTGACCAACAGTCCAGATTTTGCATACAATGGTGAGTCAGTAACTCATTGAGTGAGGCATAATTTTTGGATGAAAGGATGGTACTTGTATCACCCACCTGATGTATGGTTTGGATCACTACAAAGTGTGCGCGACATGGCAAGAAGCGGAAAACGGCTATTCGCTATTAAAAAGAAAAAAGAAAAAGACCTGAGAAGTCCATTTTCATTTCAACAAGACCAAGGTTTAGAATATTGGAATCAAACGGTATATCAGCCAGGCTTTAAAAAATTACAATACAGGGCGATTCTGACCAGACCAGACCTGTAACAGACCATTGGCGTGATTTTTTCTAACCTAAAAATGCAGAAAATATCAGATACAAAAGGAAAAGGGGGAAACACAGGATATATCATTTATTTGTGTTTCTGCAAGTCTTCAATGGCGTATCAAAACCACTCTTTCAGCCTGTCTTTTTTACTTCTTCTTCTTCTTCTTTTCTTTTTTTCTTTTTTGGTGTCTTTGACTTCTAAACAGCAAAAAGACAGAGTAAAAGAACCAAGTACAGCAAAAAAAAAAGAGGAGTGAAAACCCGATGAATGCTTTCTTTAATACATAACAGATTATATAGATGTTATCATACCAAAAAAAAAACATATACACACAGACACTAATTTATAATTGAAAAAATAATAATAATAATAATAAAGTAAAAACTAATTTAATAAATACATGCTTTAATACATAAGCATATTATGTGTTAAAGAAACATACATATACATGTATATATTGAATTATAGAATCAATTTAAAAAGGAAAACAGAAGACAAAACAGAAAAAAAGGTAAAAGCACAAAAATAGCAAAACTATGTAGGATTAATCTCATACATGAGTAGATCTAGATAGAAAGTAATTAAATCATCGCTCAAAAGAAATTTTAAGAGATGCTAAATATTTTCAGATAAAGAGTTAAGGCACCCAAAAATGGCCAATAATTGCCCAAATCAAAATTTTCCGTTCCCCCCACTAGAGTATAAACTACAAACAACTAATCATGCATTATTTTCAAGAAAGTTTGAAAAAAAAAAAAAAAACAAAACAAAACAAAACAAAAAAAAAAAAACCAATTAGGTTAAATCCAACACAACTCGAGCATAATTTGGTAGATTCATCATAATCATCATCGTTGTCATTTAAGCCCCGCCCCAATTTAATTGGGGTCGGCTACATGAATCTCGTTCCACCATTCCACTCTACCAAGGGCAATACCTTTAGTTAGACCATAGGTCATCGAGTCTTTCGTTACTACCTCCACCAAATTCACACTAAATGTCACAGATTCATGATAAAACTTATAACAAAAGTTTCATCATGAATCTGAAAAATATGCCATTTAATGTGAATTTGCTGGATTCATGCTTTTAAGAAAGCCTAATACAATTCGTTATCGTCTGAGTTGTATCAATTTTGGTCCGAAATGATAAGAGTCACTAGACTAAACAGAACCAAAACCGATTAAAACAAACTGATAGGGGCGAATCGTACCGGTATCTTGACCTGGCAGATCGCACTCCAAAACTGCTATTTAAACCCATGAGTGGATATGGCTTATTAGGTTAACAATAACAAAAAAGAAGAAGAAATGAAAAAAAAAAAAAAATGATAATTTATCCTTTTCATGTTTTTTCCCCAAAATGGTCCACCCAGCTTTTGATTTGTCGTGTCACCTTTGAATCTTGTGCTTTTAATCTTCAAAATAGATCCGGTAAAAATGCCCCAGCCTATCCCTTCCTCTAAGCTCAAAAATGATGAAAAATGGAAAAAAAAAATTAAATAATGTGGGAAAAAATAAAAATGGCATAGCATGCGTCTTGGCCTAATACACACATCCTGGCCAAACGTGGAGGTGTACCAAAGCCGATATGGGTTTTATAGGCACACGGTCCTGTCAGTGCATTGGAGACAGCGATACACACTCCCATATCATGTCTCAATGTGGTGATAAGGGCACGTTTTGGCTTGTAGGTATCAGATTTTTGCATCCTTGGACGAGACAGCTATTCACCAACTTCCTTTGTATGCTCACATGTCAAGTTCACTTTACAAAGCGAAATGTGTTGAAATCATTTTCACCCGGATTCCAAATGGCCCCTTACATTAAGAATCTTGTGTTTATAAGTTAGTCAGATATTTACCTGTACCATTGGGATAACAACGGACACATCTTGTTTGATATTTCAATGAGGACTCCCTTCGTTGCTCAGGTTGAGACATATTGCGCAAATCATAGACATTCACATGCCTTCCAGCAGTTGCTACCACCAAACGATGGCCAACTAGGGAAAGAGAATACACACGCTCTGGTTGTGGATATGTTCCAACAAGTGTACGGTCCTGACCGCTTGCACCTCTAGGATCCCAACACTTCAATGTCTTGTCCCAACTGCCAGTGATCACTTGCCCTAAAAATAACAAAAAATTAAAAAAACGACATGACTGACTCTTACATTTCATAGTCCTTAAAAGATAATCAACTATCTAATTGATCTAAGACTACCAGTCCAAGTTTAAATGAAAATGACTGCCAGCAAAGACAATATCTTCATGTGGCAATAAGAGAAGATCAACTATAAGTTTTCATATGATCATGTCTTGCAGTTGTAGCCATGACCTGGTGAAGAATTAGCAAGTATCTAGACAAAGGTACCAAACAACCTGCTGCATAAGAATATTCAACACATCTGACAGGAGCTTCATGTCGGCCCAAAATATCCTCCTTGCCAGAGCTGAAGACATACCTGAAGAGCAATAGCACCAAAAGATGTAAACCTTGATACATTAACATTTTTGAACAACCACATTGCCAAAATTCTTGAACCCAGGTGAAACAAAAAGGAGCTAGTGTACTTTCTATATATCTAATATATAAAAGGGAACAAAAAATTCAAGTATATCGAAAGCTGTGGGCAAGTCATTTATTTAGATGTGCTATTGACTAAATGGGAAACCACCATTACCCTGCCAAAAAAAAATAAGGCAAACCATCATTGGCAAATAAATAAACCCAAACATTTGCTCCATAAAATAATTCAAAACTATTACTTTAGAATCCACAAAAACTTCATATGGACAATGCATTCTCCAGGTAAAAAGCAAACAAAAGATAAAGTGGAGGCCCAAGTAAATTTATAATGAAGCAAATCTAGCATAAAACCTATAAGCTGCATTTCATTAAGAGTTGCATTATTGAAATGCTAAAATGCCTTCATTTTAACATCACCCTCACAGAAAGATGTAAGATGTTTCTTTCTACGGTGGTAGTGTATGCACACGTGCACACATATGGGAAATGCCATCGTTTTCGCATTCATGAGCACATTAGCACTGTCACAAAAGCTTTTAAATGACACATGGGACCGTCCAATCATCAATCTGGACTAGCAAGCATTCCATACCACTATTGGCAGGAAGCAGAAAACACACCCTCCAGATTATCCTAACCACCAATCAATAGCATGCAATTATGAATGGTCGGTCAACATAGAACAAAGAAAAAATAGGTCCAGTCATCATTTTTCAAACAACTATTCAGTACGGCCCACCGTAGATTGCTTATGATTCCAAAGAAGCAATTTGGTTAGATGATGCTAACAATCCAATCTATGGTTCATAAAAAGTTAAAAAACAGACGGATATTACAAAAAATGGCCAACATTCTACGATTAGAATGATCCGATCAGAGAGAATTTTGCATCATGACCTGCCAATAGTGGTATGGAATGAATTGATAGTCCATGTCGATGATTGGGCTGTCCCACCCCGCATGTCATTCCAACGCTTCAGACACCATTCTAATGTGCCCAATTACCATACAGACATATAGCGACCTGCATGCAACTACTTGGACCACTAAGTTGCAGTCCAACTAGTGCATAATTGCCAACTAGTCACGTTTGTAAGACATCCAACCCATCCAAAAGGTTAGCCCCATAGTGAAGATCACTTAGCATAAAAACCCAACTAATCCACTCATCAAGAGGGGCGTGTGTAGCTTAGATAAGATCCATGGCTGTCCATGGTTTTGAGGTGTGGCCCACATGATAAGTGGATCAAACTAGTTTTTGCATCAGGTATTCTTCATGTATGGACAACCTTTCATATGGGTTGGATGGTGTACACACTGGACACATGGATCCTTATGTCCTAGCTGGACGGTATGGGCACTTTTGGCCACCCATCAAATGTCTGTGTGAATAGGCTATTTTAAACACATTTATCCAGCTACTTGTGCATAAATAGGCTTGCATGGAATATGGATAAGGGTATTCTGCTAGCATGATTGTTGTTTGTCAAATACCTGGGAATAGAAAATGGATGGACAAGCACATGTGACACTTGTATAAATGTGGCACATTGTGATGCAGGACATGAAATTCAAGTATGATGTGCAAGATTTTCAGGCTTTAAATCACACTAGTTCAGAAACAGTTACACAAAATTTCACATCCCACACAAAAGTTCAAACACTCAATCAAGGGGAATCTTATGCGGATCCAAGCCTACACATGCTAGGGCCAGATCAATCAAAATTATAAACCAAACAAGAATCAAATGAAGGCAAATTCATCCACACATGCACAGAAATAATTCCCCCAATCCATGGGATTCAGAAATTTCAATTCGGGGAACCCTAAGGTTGAAGAAAGGACATAAAATTAGGGATTTGAATAATTTAGGATTAGGGTTAGGGAAAGTAAGTAAAAGAGGAATGAAATGGGAGAAAAATTGGACCTGACGACAGTCCACGTGTGTAGACAATGGGCCAAACCTGACGCACGTGCGCAGGGGCTTGTCCGCACATGCGTGGGGACCACAAACCCGGAAAGCGGCTCCTTGAGTCTGGTCGACCAGGGGTGGGCTCCAAAACCCCCGAATTTTGGGCCGATCCGATATACGGTCTATGTGTGGTGCTCCGCCGAAGTTTCAGCCCTCCAGCAGGGCCAGATTCCAAAAATTTGCTGTAGAAAAGAAACGTCTGCAAAATATTGATAGATTTACAGGAGGGATGGCTGTAGGAGAAGAGAAATATGGATAGTAGAAGGTGGGAGCGAATCGGGACGAGTGTGACTCCGCACCACGGTAGTCAGCCCTTCGAGGAAGGGAGGGTTTCACACCCAATTGTATTTCCACAACTCAGAAACTCAAAGAAGCAGAACAAAAAAAACGCAGAAATTTTATTAATCTTCAATGAGGAAAAAAAAAAGACTACAAGGGGTTTTATACCCCAAAACTCGCACCATGTGCGCAACCTATTACTTGGAGATGAAGTGATAAAAAATAAAAACTAATCAAAGCAATCTAAACCGTCCATGATATTTCTAATAACAATAATAAGCAAAACCCAAAGTACTAGATTAATTAGAATAATGGGCCACGATCATGAGAACCTATGGTGGGATTCACATGACTATCGGGTCCACTCCAACGAATCAAAACGCAGTCCTCTAACTAGGAGGCCCTCCCTGGACGTCGTCATCAATCCAAATCGATGGTGGGGCCCTCATCCTCCTTGCGTACGTGTGCAGGGGGGCGTGCATGTGCGCGTGATGTCCCCATCACATTGGCACATGTGTACAAGTGCATGTAGGTTGATAGTGGCACTTGTTGGGCATTGAAAGATTTATAGTGGCACATGTAGCTCATGTGGAGCACTTATGGTCGATGATAGATGTCGCACATGTAGCACATAAACACATTTGGTTCATGTGGAAATCGATGATTGATGGAGGTACATGTGCACATAGACACATTCTGTACATGTGGAAATTGATGATTGATGGTGGCACATGTGGGCTCTTGCAGATGGACAGTGGCACATGTGAGACATTGGCACATGTGGCATAGTAGAACAAATTGATTGTGGTGGTCCTATAGTGAACCTCATTGCAAATGTGGCTGCATAAAAGTTTTTTTTCTGACAGGAAATGGAAACTTTACTAAAGACCCACTAGCAACAACCAGCGGGAAATGAATACAATGGAGGGAAAACCTTAGGAAACACCCAAAAGAAAACAAACTACACTAATAATAATTTTTTATTTTTTATTTTTTAAAAGTAGGCCCACTCAAAAATAGATGCCTTGACATTAGCCACCACCGTCACAACCGAGCCAGAACTGTTACGAAAGCACCACCTATTTCTCTCAGCTAAAGTGGCCCAACAAACTGCTAGAAGGACCAAAAGCCATAATACCCCTTTCGTCCTTCCCATGCCACACCCATAGAGGTCCTTAGCACTGCTCAGCACAACCACAATGTCTTGAAGATAGAGAGGAAGTGAGTCCGCACCTTGTAACTGAAAGGGCAAAAAATGAAGAGATGGACGATTGATTCCACCGATCGCATACATAAGCAGCAAATGGTTGGAATGATCGTGGACCTCTTTTGCAAATTATCGATCATCAAACCTTCTTTCTACCCACCAACGATGTGAAAGCAGCAACCTTGGGTGGACCTCAGTAATACCAAAAATGATAGGCTTGGCCTCCTTTAACACCCACTCCACTAAGGCAAATCATGTGATAGAAGGAGCTCACCAAGAAATGCCCGGAACTATGGGCATTATAAACTTTGGCATCGACACCTTCGCGTGGGGGGGCAAGGCAATATGGAGTCAGTCCATAAGCAAGATTAACTCTTCCAGTACCAAATCCAACCAATAAATCCCTCCTGCACGAGGGCGTCCAACATGCTGCGGAGGTGCTCGCCGAGAAGCAGTCCACCACTTTTAGACCTTTGGACGGCACTGATTGAGCCAAACTAGTTAAGGCTTGAGAGAGTGGTGAATCACTACACCAAACATCTTCCCAGAATCTAACTCTAGACCCATCACCAATGGAAAAGGAGATTCCTTTCTTGAAGTTTGACTTTAGTGACGTGATGGATTTCCAAGTATCAGAAGCCCTATAGAGAGAGAGGACTCCTTCATCTCCCATCCCCCATCCTACAGCCTGTACTTGCTAGCAATGATCTCTCTCCAAAAGCTCCCTTCCTCCGTCCCGAAGCACCTAACTATTTCCCAAGAAGAACAAGATTCATACTGCAAAGGTTTCTTAGGCCAACCCCTCCCTTCCTAACTAGCTTGCAGACGTCATCCCAATTCAAGAAATGGAACTCTTTGCCTTCCTCTTACTCCCTCCACATAAAATCCCTCGATTTTCCAATCTTTTATGAACTGCTCGTGTGCATTTGAATAGGGACATAAAGTATAGTGACATATTGGGAAAGGCCGCTTTGATTAGAGTTAAATGATGACCCAACGAAAGTAGCAGCTCTTCCATATTGACAATTTTCATTCGATTATTTCCACCACTATCCCATAAGTGCGTAAAAAAGCTTCCCAATGCACAACGGGAGCTCCAAATATAATGAAGGAAGAGACCCAACCTTGCAGCTGAAAATCAAAGCCAAACCAAACACCTCATTTTCAGATAAATGGATGCCCACAATCTCGCTCTTGCCCATGTTAACCTTCAAACCCAAGTCTGCCTCGAAACACACATCTTCCTTACACAAGTTGTCCACCATAGAAGGATCAACGTCTCAAAATATAATGGTATCATCAGTGAATTGAAGATGAGAAATTTGCTCTCCCAACTAAGACACCCTGAACCTGCTAAAGAGATTGGTCTCTTGCCCTTTGGATAACAATTGACTAGAAGCTTCTACGATCATAAATAGGAAAGGAGAGCAGGTCCCCTTAATGAATACCCCTTGACGGCTTGAAAAAGCCTTTTAAGGTGCCATTCGCAAGTACTGAGAAAGTCATAGATCCAACACACATCTGAATCCACCTCCACTTAGCTATACATCCCATCCTCTTCAATGAATAGTCAAGGAAATCCCACTTTACATGATCATACGCATTTTCAATGTCCAACCTACATATTATCCCGAGATTATTTTCTTCTTATCTAGAATCAATGCATTTATGAACTATGAGAGAAATGTGCAAAATTTGTCAACCACCAACAAAAGTCCCTTGGTCAGCTGAAATGACACTTATGATCATCGCACGGGATCTTGAAGCAAGGATCTTAACTAAGATCTTGTACGAGCTCTCGATGAGATTAATTGGACAAAAACCTTTCAAACAACTTGTTCCTTCTACTTTAGGAATAATAGTGATGAAAGACGCACCAAACTCCTAAGCTAAGGGGCCCTTCTCAAAGAAATCTTGGATGAAATCAATCACATTCCTCCTTACAATATTCCAAAACATTTGAAAGAAAGCCATGGGAATGCCATTCGAGCCCAGGGCTTTGACTCTTCTGTCCACGGCCTCTTTAATTTCAATCTTGGTCACCGGCTTCTCCAAAAATCAGCTTCATCATCTAGCAGGCTGTCAAAAACGAGGTTGTCTAACCTTGGCCAGACCTAATGTTCCTTCAATAGAAGCTTCTCGTAAAACCATGCTATCACCTCACACAACTACAACTTCTCCTCAATCCTTCTCCTATCCACAACTATAGAAGAAATTCTGTTATTTCTTGCGCTTGCAAAAACTGCGTTGTGGAAAAATCACGTGTTCTTGTCTCCTTCTTTTAACCATAGGGCCCTTGAACTTTGCCACCACTTAATTTCATCCTCCCTGAGACGCTTTGAGAATCCCAAAGGCAAATCATTTCTCCTTACTTTTTCTTCGTCAGACAGCTCAGCCTCTTCCTCCTAAATATCAAAGGTATTAAGCTCATCCAAGATGCCGACAACATCAACTTCTCTCCTTGTATACCTCCTTTCACAATATCTTCAGCTAACCTTTAAGGAGCTTCATCTTTTGATGTAATCTGGATCTAGGTGCTTCGGCAACTTGAAAGGATTTCCACAAGTCCTCCATAAGCCCAAAATATATGTCCACCTCAAACCACGAGAGCTCGAATCTTAAGGGTTTGGGATCCCAACTATCATCCACTTCCAGAACAATTGGTTTATGATCAGAAGTAGGTCCGGAGAGGCCCTTTGGCTAGACCAAAAGGAATTTGTCCAACTACTCAAGCGAAACCAAAAATCTGTTGAGGCAGGCTATGATCGGGTTGATCTTCCCATTAGTCCAGGTGAATTTAACATAGAAATATCAAGCAAATCATACCCCTAAGTCCAATCGGGAACCCTCTCATGCATTTGGTTATATGAGTTCTTGACAACTTCTCATATGTAAAGCATGTTATGTTGAAATCCCCCCTATACATCACAGATTGGCCATTTCGAAAAAAATGCCCTCAGCTCCTCCCAAAATCTAGATCTGAGAACAACTTTGTATGGACCGTAAACTGCAGTAAAATGCCACCTGAACCCTTAAGATAAATTAGAAAGCACCACTAACACTGAGAATTCTTTGCACCAGATATTTTCTTTCCTTCAAATACTTGAGTTCCAAGTAACCAGAATACCCCCTATTGATCCCACAACATCCAAAGAGACAAAATCCTTAGGTTTCAGCCCCCATACCTCATCTAGAAGCTTATCGTCAAAAGAGGAGAGCTTGGTTTCTTGAAGAGTGACGATATAGGCTTTCAACTTCCTGTACATCTCTTTAACTTGAAGCCGCTTCACTTTACATCCCAAACCCCTAACATTCTAGCTATAAATATTCATCAGGAAACAGACCTCTCCCTTCTGCTCCTCTAAGAACCACAAATTTTACTCCATGACACAAAATTAACTGAAGTTTCAAGCCTCAGCAGATCTCTCTGCACTTTTGGAGTGCGCTGCATCAATCTCTTAACAACCGAACTGCCCCGTTGTTCAATAAAATGGATTAAACAGCATTGATATCTTAATGGCTGAACTACCCCATGGCTGGCTAAAAGTGTTTCTACTTTTTGAAGATTTCATTATACGAATAAGAGCACACTTTATGAATTACACTATCTTTATTATCATTGTTCCAGTGCAAAACTACGGAGTGTCTCCAAAGGTTACTTATCCAAATAGGGCTATCAAAACATAACTTTAAAGGTACCCAAGTGGAGCCAAAGTTAAGGTGATGGGGACATCACGCACACAGGCACACTCACGCCGCCCCCCTACGCACGTATACCAGAAGGAGGGCCCCACCGTCGATCTGGATCAATGACGACGTCCAGGGAGGGCCTCCTACTTAGAAGACGAAGATTTGATTCAAAAGAGCAAGCCCATTAGTCAAGAAAAGCCCATCATGGGATCTCATGATCGTGGCCCACTGGTCAGATTGATTTCATATTTTAGGTTTTGTTTATTAATGTTATTTAGAACATCATGGACGCTTTAGATTTTTTTGATTAGTTTTTATTTTGGTTTACTTCATCGCCAAGTAATAGGTTGCGCACATGGCACGAGTTTTGGGGTATAGGGTTTTCTTATAAATAGGCATCCCTTGTAGCTTTTTTTTAATTGATTGAAGATTAATAAAAATTCTGCGTTTTCCTACTCTCTGAGTTGTGAAGCCTAATTGGGTGCGAAGCCCTCCCTTCATCGAAGGGTTAACTACCGTGGTGCGAAACCACATCTATCCCGATTCACCCCCATCCATCGCCATCTCTACAACCCATCTTCTACCATCCCTTCTTCTCATCTCACCCCATTATCTACACTTCGAATCAATCATCTATTGCAGCAATTCTCCTCCCCACAGCAGGATTTTAGAATCTAGCCCTAGAGGAGGGCTGAAACTTCGGCGGAGCACCACGCACAAACCATACATCGGATTGAGCTGAGATTTGGCGGTTTTGGAGTCCATCCCTGGCCGACCAGGGCCAAGGTGGCCTTTTTCTGAATAGTGGGCCCCACACACGTGCAGTCGAGATCACACACATGTGTGTCTGGGTCATTATTGTTGTCCACGCATGCGGTACTTCTCTGGTTCGTCTCTCTCCTCTCTTTCACTCCGCTTTCACCCAAAATCCCTAAACTTAACCCTAAATTACTCAAATCTCCAATTTTATGTCCCTTTTCTTACCTTAGAGTTTCTGGATTTAAAATTGGTGAATCCCTTGGATTAGGGACTGATTACTATGCATGTGTGGATGATTATTTCTTTTCTTTGAATATTGTTTGGTTCATAATTTTTATTGATCCAGCCCTATCATGTATAGGCCTGGACCCGCATAGATTCGCCTTAATTGAATGTTTGGACTTTCATGTGGGATATGGAATTTGTGTAATTATTTCTGAACTAACGTGATCTTAAGCCTGAAATCTCGCATATCATATTTAATTTTCATGTCCTGCATCATAAGGTCCAACTAGTTGCAAGACCTTCTCATATATGCACACCCAAAAGAACACACATGCACACATAATGTTCGCACACCTGCAAATTCAAGCTTATGTGCTAAATGCATTGTTCATTGCATTACTAGACATTTCAACAGTTTCCCATGCATAATTATAAAAGCAAAACTAGTTTGTTTACATCAATGGCAAAGCGGTATGATCAAGAATATTACAGAAGTATATAGTCAAACAAATCATTGCATAGCATGAAGTAATAATTATGTGACAACGTGACAATATAAGTTGCTAAAAGAGGCAAAAATAAGAATAAGGTGTTCTTAGTTGTTTAGAAGATAAATTTACAAATAGGAGCTCGAAAGCCCAGAGCAAGAGGGGAAATACTAAGGCAAGCATTGCATAGGGAGACCACTTTAATTTTGGTCTTAATATGCTAAATTTAATACCTCATTATGGATAATAGATTTAAGATGAATGTCCAAAGATCATGTGCATAATCACTATATGTCTTTTTTATTGCATGTCATAACCACATTTTACTAATTTTACACGGGACTACGGGAGGATGGTGCCAAGAAATCCCAACTACACACAATCCACAACACATGCAAGGAATTTGCAAACTAGAAGGAAAATCATATGAACAAAGTGCAATGGGATAAAATCAATATAATGCACTTAATCAAAATCAAGGTAAAAGAAGGATAGTTCAACTCCTCTCCCTATCCTCTGTTTCTTTTCTCTAATATAATAAACTTTAAAAACTACTAACATCCTTGCAAAACCTACTTTTATGCTAAGTAGTAACCTCATTACATGAAAACCTAGCCCTTGATCCTATCCTCGTTTCTAAACTTCTAATCTTGACCCTACATGAAATAAGGAAAGAAAAATATGAAAATACCCCTAATACTTAAGCTAGAAGTGGGGGGAAAAAAAAAAGAACTATAGAAATTGCCCAAAGCCTCGTCTGGCAAAAGAATTTCCTCTGCCTGGTTCGTATCGCCTCTATAAAGGAATTTCCTCCGCCACCCTGGTATCTCTACCACAATTGCCCAAAGTTCCCTTGGCTAATATAGGAACCCAACATCTCTGCCAAAATTGCTAAGAACCCCCGACCAATTGATTGAAGGCCCTCATCAAAAGCTACACGGCCTATTTATAGCCTCATATGCATTAAAGACCCACTTGACTTATATCTTCCTTAGGGGATGTTTGGCGCATGGTATTAGATGAGATTAAGTGGTATGGGATTGAAAAAATATAATTATTACATGCGACAGGGATTGTCCCCTATTACCATGGGATATCATGGCACAAACATAACTCAATGCTCTGTTTGTGTCATGGTGGTATTTGGTTGTTAGTTTATTGCCCATTGAATAGATACACCAACTACCATTTGGAATCATTGAGAATAACATATGTGTTATATCTATATCGTCCATTCATTTTGCAACTTCATTTTATGGCATAGGCCCAAAAATGAGGCAAATCCAAAGCATAAGTGGACTACAACATAGAAAATAGTGGGATAATGACACCCACCATTGAAATCTTCCTAGGGTCCACCGTGATGTTTATTTGCCGTCCAACCTGTTCATAAGGTCAAACAGACTTGGATGAAGGGAAAACACAAATATCAGCTTGAACTAAAACTTCAGTAGCCTCCGAGAAGTTTTCAATGGTAGGCGTTCAATCCTCACTGCTTTCTATGGTGAGGTCCACTCGAGCTTTGGATATACTTGATTTTTGGGCCCGTGCCCTAAAATGATTTCGAAAAATAGGTGGACGGTGTGAATATAGTTCATACATCATGGTGGGACCTACAGAACTTGCTCACATCTACAAAACTTTTCAAAAACTTAAGCAGCAGTCATCCTAATCCAATAGGAACCAAATGAAAATCCATTTAACCTAATCTGGGCCTTTTCCATTCTCTTCAAACGCAGGGTGGAATTTGCACGATACCAAATGCAATTCCATCCCACCCAATCCCATATAACACCGTGAGCCAAACGCACCCTTAGAGTTTTTAGATGCCCGGACATCAGCCCATGCACCAATGGACAAGGCACTTGTTGTCCACCAGATCAAACACATGGATTCACATCTGAAGCCTCAAAAACCCAGTTCCACATGAGACATGATTGCAAGTGTTTCGATGATCATGGATGTTAAGAACTTTGGCCTCATTTTATATTGCATCATATTCCAAATAACTCTTTTCTCGTACGCATTTTAATGTGCCCCATTGCCATGCGCAAGCAAATCTGCTATGTATTTCTCAGTACATGAATGTAATACACATTCTTCACACTCACTTTCTAAATTCTATGACGTACTTTTCTTTGTTATAGTCCTAATGGAGTAAAAGCAAACAACATAGGTACAAACCCAATTAGATTTCAGGGATCCAATTTACATGGCTTCATTTCAGCTAATGCTAAGAAAGAAGACCCAAACCGAGGATGGGATATTCTTGCCATAGTTCAAAAAGAAAAACCCAAAAACACTACTTGACATCTAGTTGGGACATGCTAGTTGGAACACTTGGTCAGGTCAACCCAATGTACTACCTAGGTATTTAAGTAATATTTTAAAATAAGATACACAAGTCATCGTCATCAGCATTTAAGCCTTCTGTCAACTAATGGAGATCAACTACATGAATACTAGGTATTTAAGTAATATTTTAAAATAAGACATGCACAAGTCATTGTCATCAGCATTTAGTACTTCTCCCAACTAACTAGGTTTGGTACCATGAATCTTGTTATGCCATTCCACTCTATCAAGGACCACATCCCTAGCCAAACCACACTTCATCAAGTCTCCACTACCTCCACTCATGTCCTTTTGGGCTTTCTCCTTGATCTTTTAGAGTCTTCAACTTGAACCAGCTCACTCCTAACTGGTGTAGTCCTTGGTCTTCGTTGCACATGACCAAAGGAATTGTCTACTTCCTCATAATACTACCAATTGGTGCTACCCCTACGTTCCCTCGAAGGCATTCATTTCTAATTCTATCCTTCTTCATCTTGCCACTCATCCATCCCAACATCTTCATTTCAACAATGCTCATCCTATTAAAATATTGTTCCTTGACTACCCCAGATTATCCCATAAATATTGACCCAAGATATCGCAAATGGTCATTTTGGGGTACTTCGTGGTCGACAATATTAACTAAATCCTCATTTCCACTACCATAGTAACTAAAATTGCATTCCATATACTCTACTCTAGTCCAAATGATTTTAGAACCTTTAGGGGGCGTTTGGCACACGGTGTTATATGGGATTAGGTGGGATGGAATTGCATTTGGTACCATGCAAATTTCACCCTGTGTTTGGGGAGAGTGGGAAAGGCCCAGATTAGGTTAGATGGATTTTCATTTGGTACCTATTGGATTAGGATGACTCCCGCCCAAATTTTTGAAAAGTTTTGTAGATGTGAGCAAGTTCTGTAGGTCCCACCATGATGTATGGACTATATCCACACCATCCACCTATTTTTCGAGATCATTTTAGGGCATGGGCCCAAAAATCAAGTATATCCAAAGCTCAATTGGACCTCACCATAGAAAGCAGTGGAGATTGAACACCTACCATTGAAAACTTCTTGGGGGCTACTGAAGTTTTAATTCAAGCTGATATTTGTGTTTTCCCTTCATCCAAGTCAGTTTGACCTTATGAACAGGTTAGACGGCAAATAAACATCACGGTGGACCCTAGGAAGATTTCAACGGTGGGCATCATTATCCCATTATTTTCTATGTTGTGGTCCACTTAGGCTTTGGATTCGCCTTATTTTTGGGCCTATGCCATAAAATGAAGTTGCAAAATGAATGGACGGTACGGATATAATACATATATGTTATTCTCAATGATTCCAAATGGTAGTTGGTATATTTATTCAATGAGCAACAAACTAATAACCGAATACCACCATGACACAAACAGAGCATGGAGTTATGTTTGTGTCATGGTATCCTATGGTAATAGGGGACAATCCCTGTCACATGTAATAATTATACTTTTTTTTATCCCATACCACTTAATCTCATCTAATAACATGCGCCAAACACCCCCTTAAATTCTAAAGAATCCCTCCATAGTTCTGACTTTGCATTGACCCCCTCCCTTATCTCGTTAATCAAAACCATATCATTTGCAAAAAGCATACACCATGAGACCCCTAGTATAAATATGATAGGAAAAAAAATTGTGCACACAGTGTGAACCTAAAAATTCCTTTTTAAACTACATTTGTATATTGTGCACTAAAGTCATTCCCATGTGTAATTCGTGAATTAAAATATGAGTGACACTTTAAAAAAGTGATTCATAAAGAAATAGTACACTATTTTACTAAAAATAAAATGCCTTGTCCTGGTAAAAAAAATCCACAACAAAACTTTTTTCTCATTCAAACCAGTAAATGAATTTTCAAAGTGATTCGAATCAAAAAGGAATTATAGGATACAAGACCCAAAGCGCTACACAATGTGAAAGAGTTCTCAATTTTGATGAACATGTCCCAGGATTCAGTAACCTAGACAATTGGTCTGTTGCCTCCACAGTGGATGGACCATTCACCAAAAATATCTGAAATTGGAATATTGTAAACATCAATCTTAGTACTTTTCTCAGTTGAATGTAGACCATTTTTTGTATTTCTTTCCTTAACATCTATTTATAGGCCACAGATTGAAAGTTTAAGATTGTCCTGTCAAGGAGATCTTTCAGTGCAACAGAGCAATGGTTCTGGATTACCAAACCATGTGCCCCACTTGTCAGAATCAAAAACCTGCATATACTGTGCAAAGGCACAGGTCACAGATCTGCAGTTCCTCCGACTCAGAAAGGTGACTCGGCTCCAAACTCAACTGAATCAAAATGACTGCATCGAGTTTATAGTCAAAGATGTTTAGAACTATGATTCTTGCACAACTCACAAGACAATCTATTCTATGCATTATGGACTCTAAAGAAGACTGGAAACAAACAGAAGAAGAGAAAACGAAGATATAATAAGGAATTATATGATCCCCAACCTGCTGGCATGCATAGTGAGCTCAGGTTATCAGCCTACAAGTACAACCACGGATCAGTTAGCCAGGTCATTGGTGGATTGACACCCAACATGGACGATCCGTGCCCATATCTTCTCAACGGGTCACTACTAGCCTTCCATTTTGTGGCATGCAGAAAATTCCAGCAACAGTCAAATTTTGACCAAAGAAAGGCCCAGAATTGGTGGCAATGATTTTCGAGCCTGAGGTATTTCTTAGACATGACCCATCCACGTTGAGACACGAAAGATGAACAGTCGGGATCACCCATCCATCGGCCCAACTTGTACAAGCTGAAACCTTGCTATGTATAATTCTCTCACACAATTCCTCAAATAGTTACAAGGCAAATCGACCCTGCTCGATTCGCATCACATTCATTCCCATTTACCAATGATAAAGCTTAGAAAGTATACAGAAGTGTAATATCTCAATTCCCAAAACTGAAAATGGGTGTAGACAAATGAAAGTAATGGATGTAAACAAATAAAAGTAATGGGTGAGTACATAGCAGATTACACTACCTGCGGACGGTGTGATCTGCGCTGGCACTGAATCCGGAGGCGTCGTCGTGGAAGCAGCAATCAAGGACTGGGCCACCATGCAAGAACTCGCCTCTCAGCACATTTGCGCTCGCATCGTACAGTCGGACACTCTGATCAGAGAGAGGGAAAATGGAAATGGTGAGAACTGAAATGCAAGAAGAGATATGCAATGAGGGTTTTTGAGAAGGGAAGAAGAGGAAAACCTTGTCCCAGGATGAGACAAGAAGATGGTCGCTGTGATTGGAGAATCGGAGGTTTGAGATGCCGTCCGAAGGGGGATTTGAGAGTTCCCGCCCTGAAACGGGCGGAAGGATCGCAGTCATGGCGAGACTTTTTAGGGTTTTGCTAGGGTTTAGAGAGAGAGAGAGAGAGAGAGAGAGAGAGATATGGTAGGGGGGAAATGTTTTTGAAAATTGAAAGAGGAAGAAGAGTTTTGCGGAAGCAGATTGCGTGGTGTGCCACACACCACCGACCTCGGTGGTGTGTTGACTTAACCGAGTTCTATGGCCCTCCTTGATGTACGTATTATATCCACACCGTCCATCCATTTTGTAAGATCATTTTAGATGACTAAGCTCAAGTATACCACACCATGATAATGACGCTCACCGTTGAAACCTTCTTATCGCCACCATAATCTTTATTTTCCATCCAAAACTTCTATGGCCCACTAAGCTTTCCATGGTAGGCGTTCAATCCCCACTCCTTTTTATCACGTGATTCACTTGAGCTTTGGATCTGCTTATATTTTGAGCCATGCCTTAAAATAATCTCACAAAATAAATGAATGGTGTGGATATAATATATACATTATGGTGAGACCACAGGACTTGGTTATCTCAACCCACTACTAAGGTCGAAGGTGTATGGTGTATGGCAGTCTAGGCAATCTGCTTCCGAGTTTTACATGGTCCTGTTGCATCGGCAGACTCGGTCGGCAGTAACAGAGCGGACCGTGTGCCACACATCGGGAGCTAGGGCTGTGAACGGGCGAGGACAGGTATAGATCTCTGATTTTGAACTGTTTTGGGCCGGCCGTCCGGCCTGGCGTATTCAATTTTCTGATTTTTCAGGCCCGAAGCTGGCCCATTGACGCAGTTATCACGAGCGTATCCAATTTTCCAATTTTTTAGAAGGCATCTTAAATTGGGCTGGAAAAAAAGATGGACAGTATGAATATACAACATATCATTAAGGTGGACCCCACAGTAAGGGTGACACCAGAGTAACGCTTAATCTGATCACGTGGGCATCACCAAGATTTGGGGGTCCCACCATGTTGTATGTATTCTATCCCCTCCGTGCATTTATTTTTCAAGATCCACGTTGTCCTCGAAATGAGGTAGATTCAAAGCTCAAGTGGAACACACCATAAAAAACAGGGGGAACAATGATGCCCACCATTGAAACCTCCCTATTGCCCACCACGATATTTATTTTCCATTCAACTTATCTGTAAGACCAGGTAGACCTGGATGAAGGAAAAACACAAATATTAACTTGATCCAAAACTACCGTGGCTTGAAGAAGCTTTCAACGGTAAGCTTTATATGGTATGGTTCACTTGATATGCCTCTTTTCGGGCCATGCCCTAAAATGATTTTGCTGAATGGATGGACGGTGTGGATATAATACAAACATCATGGTAGCATCGGCGTAACTTGGTGATGTCAACACCACCAAGGTGGGTGGTGGGTGGCTCACGTGCATGTAATGCCCTCGAACACGCTATTGGAGTATTGCAGACCCAAATCTGAGTTTGTGGGCATTAACTAAAATGAAGTAGAAATCCCATGTGTTTACATAATCCAATTAACAAGTGGCTCAATGTTTATAATTAGAGTCACATTTAATAATAGAGCAGTAACATGAAAGGTTGGTATAGTTATAACCGGAGCAAAGAGTGCTGTGTTTTTAGAATAAAAATAAATTTCAAAAATGAAAGTTATTGAGTTCATTGTATCCTGAAGACAATTTATAGATTTCCTTCGTTTGCACTTGCTGGAATTTTCAGAAAAAAGACAGCAAATCTATCCTGAGAAATCGACTATTCAAGTCGAGCCTTGAACCTGATAGATCTGATCAGTTTCTTATATCCTCTATTGTCTATTGAATTTCTAACATTCAAGACAGATTTAACTCTAGTCACAATACAGGCAATTCATTCCATTCAAGTTATGAACGAAGACTTTGTACGACTGGATCGTTTTGACGGTCAATTCTTCTCAAGATGGCAGCAAAAGATATTTTTCTTTTTAACAACTCTGAAGTTATCTTACATCATAGATAATGATCTGCCTTCTCTAACCGAGCCAAAAGACGATGACTCAGAACAAGTGAAGGTAGAACGGAAGAAAAGGAAGAAGGACGATTTTCTATGCAAATGTCATATCTTAAACGCCCTCTCTAATTCCATCTATAACTCATACCGTAAAATATCCTCTGCTAAAGATCTGTGGACAAAATTAGATCAAAAATAGAAAACTGAAGAGATCAGTACTCAGAAATTTCTAATCGACAATTATGTCCACTTCAAGTTTAAAAATGATCAGTCAATTCTCTCCCAAGTAACCGAACTATAGAACTTGACCGATGAATTGAAGATTGGTGGTATAGATATTCCTGAAGAATTCCTAGTCGGTGTAGTAATTGCAAAATTACCCTCACCATGGTTTGATTATAAAAAGAAACTGAAACATAATGAGAGGAAGTACAATCTTGAAGGGCTTCAACGACATCTTCATATAAAAGAAGAGTCTAGAAACCGAGACAAAAAAGAAAATGCTCTGGAAAATCATTCCAAAGCAAATATAGTAGAAGATGACAAGCCAAAATTTCAGAACTCCAAATCTATTCCCCAAAGAAAGATATGGAGTTTAAGAAAAATAGAAAAATGGCAAGTGTCACTTCTGCAATAAGCCAGGACACTATATAAAGGAATGTCAACACAGGAAGAAGCAACTGAAAGCTCAGGCTAACATGACAGAAGACTAACTTGTAGCAATGGTTACTGAAGCTAACACGGTAATATCCGATGGTGGATGGTGGCTAGATACTGGTGCAACCATTCACATATCAAAGGACCAAAACATCTTCAGGACCTATGAAAGTATTACAACTGGACAAGAAGTGAAGATGAGTAATAACGTTCGTGCGAACGTTGTTGGAAAATGAACAATCGAGCTTTAGTTTACATCAGGCAAAAGACTGACACTAACAAATGTATTACATGTACCTGATATGTCTAAAAATCTAATGTCAGGCGATCTTTTCAATAAGAGAGGATTCAAAATAGTAATTGAGTCTGATAAGTTGGTTATCACCAAGAATGATATGTTTGTAGCCAAAGGATATTCATGTAATAGTATTATTAAACTAAATATTATTAATAATAATGATGTTTTCGTTTATATAGTATATTCTATATCTTTATGGCATGTTAGACTAGGTTATATTAATTATCATTCAATGAAAAGAATAATGATCCTGGGACTTATACCAAAATATGAAATACAACAAAAAGGGAAATGTGATATGTATGCCCATTTTAAAATAACAAGAAAACCGTTTGGGACTGGCATGAGAAAAAACACAACCCTTGGAGTTAATTCATTCCGATATTTGTGATTAAAATAATACCTTAACTCGTTGAGAAAAAAGTTATTTTATCACATTTATCGATGACTTTATTAGATTTTTCTACGTATACTTGATAAAATCTAAAGATAAAATCTTTGAAAAGTTTAAACTTTATAAGGCAGAAGTGGAAAATCAATTGAATGTAAAGATTAAAGTCCTAAGAAGTGATAGAGGATATGAGTACTCTTCTAATGAATTTAATGAATTCTGTGAATCAAATGGTATAATTCATGAATTTATGGTACCTTATACACCTCAACAAAATGACATAGCGGAATTCAAAAATAAGGCATTAGTTGAGATGATCAACTATATGATATCAAATTCTGAATTACCAATGAATTTATGGGGGAAAACATTATTAACAGCAAACCGTATTTTAAATATTATTCCACATAAAAAATTGGATATCTCCCTATATGAATTGTGGAAAAAGAAGAAACCATATCTTCATTACTACAAAGTATGTGGAAGTATATCAGAAATCAGGATTATTGATTCTAAGAAAGTAAAATTAGGTCCTAGAGGAATCAGGTGTCCCTTTGTGGGTTATAGGATTAATAGTCTCATATATAGATTCCTAGTTCTAGAACAAACTTCTTTTGCTGACAAAAACATGATTATAGAGTCTAGAGATGTTATACTTTTTGAAAATACAGTATACAAAAACTATATAAATAATCATACAAAAATGCAGGTTGATGAAAATATAATACAACCTATGAACAAAGAGCTTAACAACTTTCATAATAAATCTAATACTCATTTAGAAATAAATGAACCAAGGAGATCGAAAAGAGCAAGAAAAGAAATATCTTTTGGCCCACATTTCTATATGTTCCTTATAGAAGGGGATAGAAACGATATAAGAAAGGAGATTAATCTACCACTAAGTATTGAAAGTGATCCATCAACACTTAGTGAAGCTCTCTTATCTCCTGATGTACAGTTTTAAAGGGAAGCCATCGATGATGAAATGGATTCCATAGTCTCCAATAACCATGGTGTTTGGTCGATCTTCCACCAAGTTCAAAGCCTATAGGATGTAAGTGGATTTTTAAAAGAAAGTTCAATCCTGATAGAACAATAAATAAGTTTAAAGCTCGATTGGTGGCCAAAGGATTTAGACAAAAGGAAGGTATCGATTTTTTTGATACATATACTCGTGTTGCTTGAATATCTACCATTAAGACTTTAATTGCTCATGCAACAATTCACCACCTAGTAATCCATCAAATGAATGTCAAAACGGCATTCTTAAATGGTGATCTAGATGAGAAAGTCTATATGTAACAACCTGAAGGGTTTGTTCAACCCGAGCAAGGTAAGAAAGTGTGTAAACTGGTCAAATCTCTTTATGGGCTCAAGCAAGCTCCTAAGCAATGACATGAGAAGTTTGATCAAGTAGTACAATCTAATGGTCTTAGAGTAAACTAAGCAAATAAGTGCATATATATTAAAGATCAAATCATTATCTGTTTATACGTAGATGATATGCTAATATTTGGACCAAATGAGGACTGTGTGAAATAAACTAAAAAGTTTCTAAGTACCAACTTCGACATGAAGGATATGAGTAAAGCCGATGTAATATTAGGTATTAAAATTTATAATCTTAATGATGGAATAGCCTTAACACAATCTCATTACCTATAAAAAGTATGCTTAATTTCATGTTTGCCCCGCTCAATTTCTAGGTTGCCTCGCTTAAATTTTCAGTTTGTCTCGCTCAATTTCTATGTTGCCTTGCTCAATTTATATGTCGCCTTGCTCATTTTCTATTTTGCCTCGCTGAATTTGATAGTTTGCCTCACTCATTTTGATAGTTTATCACGCTCAATTTCTATCTCGATTTCATAAGAAGTCTGTTCAAATTCATGAAGTGCTACATTGTTTTCAATTATGTCTAATTTTGTACACTATGATTATCTTGTGAACTTTATGTTTAATATGTTTTTCAATTCATGTTTGCAGGTGACGAAGATTCTGTTGCAATCTCAAACCCAACCCATAGGTGTACACTGAAATTGTAGTTTGACAAGGTGAAGGGTGGAGTGGAGAAGCATGATAGTCTGCTAAATTTGTTTAGCCAATCTCCATTTTCATTTTTATTGTATATTACATGTTGAGGGTCAAATATTGCATATTAAACCCCTGCTATTACCCGATTTTACGAACACGATACTGTTTAATGCCTTATTTTAATCGAGTTTGTGCTGCAACATGAATTTAGGAGCCTAGACTGAAAACAAGTACTAAAAGCATGAATTTGACGCTCTGAAGACACCAAGGTAAGGGACGGAGCCTAGGGGACCAAGATCGAAGAATATACTCACCAGATATCCGAGAAAATCAAGAAATGGAAGCTCAAGTGGCCTGAAAGAAAGCCAGAATGCAAGATCATAGGGTTCCTACCATCTGATCGGCTCAAAACTTTATATATAGCCTGAGGACCATAAATTAACCGTACACTTCAAATTTCAGCCATTGGACCCTTGTGAAAGTGGCCCAACGGACAGATCAGCCCATAAACCATCGATCTGGGGATCCTTGGAGGCTTATCCAGGATCCGGATCTGGTGGACGTGGAAGTGAAGACAGAGAGGAGAGAGAGAGAGAGAGAGAGAGAGAGAGAAGGGGCGGCTAGCAGGGAGTTTGTTCCTCTTTCGTTAATTCTTCGATATTATCTTTATCTCTAGCTTAATTTGTTCAATTTATATCGTGTTCAATTTGTCATTGATAATATCTCGATCTTATCGGTATCGCAACATGTGCGATATTGAGACAACAATCTTTCATTTTCCTTCCAATTGTTGATGGATTTCTTGCTGAAATATCATGTGTTGTTCATATTTTGCAATATCGATGCATGTTTGGATGGAAGGTTGGATGCTTAAGTAGGTAGGATGGGATGATTCCACTAATTTCTTACAGGTGTGTATGCCTTTAAGGCCCCAATAAATGGAAAGTTGTGATATATGTATCTTTTTTGCAAATTTTTATTTATAAATATAGAAATATGTAAATATTAACATCTCATGAAGTTTCACTGACAGTTCCACAATTTTTCCCATGTTTTCCCACATGTCCAATTATCATCGATATTATTGGCGACATCGATATTGTTTCTGCATTCCTGGGCAACCAAAATGTCCAGTGATATTGATTTTTTGAACACTAGTTGGTAATAACAACTTAGCACCCTACGCTTTATCTGTTTCTAACTGTTCTAAATTTTGTATTAACAAACCAGGCTTGCCATGCGTTTAAGCAACAAGCACAAGATAGTATACTTATATAACTAACATGTTAGCTGTTCTGTTAGGACTTTTCATACATGACATTTGCTTTTGTTAATAGACATTTAGCGGGGCAACTAGACATTCAGCGGGGCAAACGAAAAATTGAGCAGGGCAAACTGAAAATTCAGCGGGGGAAGCTAGAAATTCAGCAATGCAAACTAGAAATTCAGCGGGGCAAACTAAAAATTGAGCCAGGCAAACTGAAAATTGAACAGGGGAACTAGAAATTCAGCGGGGCAAACTAGAAATTCAGTGGGGCAAACTAGAATTTCAACGGGGGGAAACTAGAAATTGATCAAGGCAAGCATGAAAATGAGCGAGGCAGGCAGAAAGTTGATTTCATAATTCACTAAAATTTAATTACAAAGCATGTATCATACAAAACACTACATATCATACATCGGGTATAGGAAACTTGCATTTCCGACAATTATGCCCTGTTTGTTTACATCGACTGCATTTTACTGTTTTCTTTTCTTTTCCACGTGAGAGAATTTTTAGCTTTTTTAGTCTTTCGGATGACCTCCTCTGTCCCGGGGGTTTAATCTGTACACAATACTCCTTAAAAGCTGCTGAAATTTTCCATTTGTTCTTATCATGTACTGGGTACACCGATTCACTATACGTGGTCGAGTAATTTTGCACCATGTAGAATGGGGAGCAGTATGAGTAATGAGGAAGATTATAGTTTATACATATTGATAGGACATACATACAAGGGTACCCCTTCACGTCAAACTCGTGACATGTACACGTAAACTCACTGAGCTTGACTATATCATTACAATCTCCGACAAAAGAATACTCATCTTGAAAAATTGCGGCACAACGAACATCTCACGCCTTCTGCACAAGATCTTTTAACTGTTCCTCCGCCCATGGTGTCAATTGAGTTACAAACGATGCTGTAGATTCTCTTCTCTTGTAAAACAATTCTTGTATCTTAAATCTTACCGCCTCTATCAATTTAGTAACGGGGTATTTGCGTGCTTCTTTGAAGAGGGTATTAACACACTCAGATATGTTTGTAGTGACGAAGTTGAATCTTTTTCCGAGAAAGTGTGAAGATGTCTATCTCTCGTACTCGTTTTCTCTCAGCCATACATGTACTGGGGGGTTGGCCATTTCGATATCATGCATTAGCTTATCGAATTCAACCCTTCTGCATATCTTCACAGCCTGCTAGTAGTACATTTCCAACGACTTGTCTTTAAAAGTGTCTGCCAAGTTTCTATAGATATGGTATGCGTAGTAGCCATGGATTACATGTGGAAAGACTTGGGGAACCTCTTTCATTAAACCTTTATGTCGGTCGGATATAATCACAAGACTCGGAAGAGACCCTAATGTATAGTTGGGGTAGGTAAAGAACCAATTTCAGCTGCTACTGTTTTCTGATTCTCCGATACCAAGCGTAACTGGAAAAATATGATTATTCACATCTAAAGCCGTGACAATGAATAACACACCATTGTATTTGCCCTTTAAGTGTGTCCCGTCAATGGCCAATACCCTCCACATAAAAATTTGAAAACTTCGAACACATTGTCCGAGTGCTATAAAATACCCCTCGAACCTTGTAGTCTCTTTGTTAACAACCGCGGCAGTCACCGTCCCCGGGTTGGCCCTTCTCAACTCATGTAAATATAACGGGAGTTGATTATAAGAGTCTTTATAAGACCTCATCATGCGATTTATTGCAAGCTCCTTAGCTTTCTATGCCTTCTTATAACTGATAGGAACATTATATTTCTCTTGCATAGAGAAGATAATATCATGTGACCTCAACCCTATGCGTTGCTCCATGCGGCTAATAACCAGATCACACACTAACTTACTATTTGCTTGCCAGTGATTGCTCTTCATCCATGACATGCCACACATGTGTTTAAACATAGAAGTCCGTATCTTGAATATCTCTAAATCATTCACCCGAGATGCATAAACCCTCCATTCACATGTATCTTCGAAGCACGCCACAGTGAATCTCGTACAATTTGAGTACAATACCTTATATTGAAAGTTATTGTGAATTGCAAATTGGCTCAAAACATACTAGCATCGACTTTTGTCCTTAAACGTTTGTCCTACAGCTATCTTTAACTGCTCACCCAATGAATCCGTATATTCCAGTATTTCTGTATTGGTGAATGTCGCATCTTTAAGCGGCACAGGAACTTGACGAGTGATGAAGTTTGATGTTTCGGAAAGTTCTAGAAGCGGAATGTGACTTACACGTACAAATCGGGTGGTGGATGATGGTGACAGATCTGCTGTTGTTGCTAAAGGCGGTGCCATGTATTTATAAATGAGGTCAAGGTCACGTGCACCGCTGACTTGGCTACTTACAAAGTTTGATATTTGAGGTGGCTCGGGCAGTTGATAGTTTTTTCCTCCTACTTGTAATGGACATGAATTATATTCAAATTCCACGCCATGCTCTTCAGCCACACTGTCTACGTGTGTTGTCTTATTAATGTTTTGCATTGTCTCAACGACTAAAGGGATGAATTTTTCCAAATGCTCCAACTGTGTTCCCAGGAATTCTCTCACGTCATCGTCGTCTTCGATTTCGGTTGGAGGGATTGATTCATTAGAGCAAGGATGCAATACTTTCATTTTAATATCACAATCTATTGGTGTACTCTTAGTAATCTTGTAAATCTGGATAGAAGCTCCTTGTGCGTAGTCTTGACACGTAGCATAATAGTTTTCGAACTTCCACTCATGTACGTCCATCACTTGTTTTCACATTCTAACTCCCCGTCATAATAACATATGATTCTCATAGCCATTATCTGAAAACTAATACAATGACAAATTATTAATGAATCGTTAAACAACGGAAGCTTGCCACAAGACAAAACTCAATTAAATAATAGAGGACTGAGAACTCGTTTTCCATTATAGATGAGAATGATACAAAGCTTACGGAAATAAAGAGTAAGCAACGCGTTAAAATTTCAAGTAAACAACTAGAGCTTATATGGATTAGGCCTTCAAAGGTACGAATGATTTCATGTGGTATTTTATTAAATTGAGCGAGGCAAGCATGAAAATTGAGCAAGACAGTATAAATTGATCGAGGGAAGCATGAAAATTAAGCAAGGCAAACTAGAAATTGAGCCAGGGAAGCATGAAAATTCAACGAGGCAAACATTAAATTGAGTAGGGCAAACATGAAATTGAGCGGGCAAACATCAAATTGAGCGGATGAAGCATAAAAATTGAGTGAGGCAAAGTAGAAATTGATCGAGGGAAGCATGAAAATTCATCAGGGCAAACTAGAAATTGAGCGAGGGAAGCATGAAAATTCAACGAGGCAAACATTAAATTGAGGGAGGGAAGCATGAAAATTTAGCAAGGCAAACATTAAATTGAGCGAGGCAAACCAAAAATTCAGCGGGATAAACTAGAATTTAAGGGGGGCAAACATAAAATTCAGCAGGGCAAATATGAAATTTGAGTGGGGCAAACATGAAATTCAATAGGGCAAACTAGAAATTAAGCGAGGCAAACTGAAAATCGAGCGGGGCAAATTAGAAATTGAGCAGGGCAAACATGAAATTGAGCGGGGTAAATTTGAAATTGAGTGGAGTAAATTTGAAATTGAGCGGGGCAAAACATGAAATTGATCGGGGCAAACAAACTTGAAATTGAGCGGGGCAAACATGAAATTCATCAGAGTAAATATGAAATTGAGTGGGGCAAATTAGAAATTGAGCGGGGCAAACTGAATTTTGAGCGAGGCAAACATGAAATTAAGTAGGGCAAACAAGACATTCAACGGAGCAAATTGAAAATAGAGCGAGCCTAGCATGAAATTGAGTTGGGCAAACATTAAATAGAGAGAGCCTAACATGAAATTGAGCTGAGCAAACATTAAATAGAGGGAGCCTAGCATGAAATTGTTGGGCAAACATGAAATTGAGTGATCCTGGCATGAAATTGAGCTAGACAAACATGAAATTGAGCGATCCTAGCATGAAATTGAGCCGGGCAAACATGAAATAGAGTAATCCTAGCATGAAATTGAGTTGGGCAAACATTAAATTGAGCGATCTTAGCATGAATTCGAGTGAGCCCTAATATGCTCCTGAGTGAGTTTCAATTGGAATTGAACAAGTTTCACATGAATTTGAACGATCAACACATAAAATTGAGTAAGCCTAACAAATGAAATTGTACGAGACTGACATGAAATTCACCGATCATAACATGGAATTGACCGAACTTCACATGAAATTGAACAAGTAGTTGATCAATTGTCATCAACTTGGGCTCATCTCAATTTCGTTGAGTTCCTCTTCAAATTCAACCATGCAATGGCTAAGTTTGACTAAGCACCCTTGGTGAATTACTAGCTGAATTTCCACATGTAGTCAGTGAATTGTCATTGCATTATCGTTCAATAATATAAAAGGAAGTAACTATAAACCCCACTAGTCTTTTTTTTTTTTAAAGATATGTACCTTCAACAACCATAGTAACGGTCAAATGCAAGTTGTGGAAGGGTGCTTTGGGGTGAGGGAATATTTTGAACCTTTTCAAAGATTGCAGCTACAACCAGTTTGGAGGATTTCACGTAACCCTAACCAAGATGGAAAATGGCAAATGTAGAATGATAATATGTAGATGATAAATGAAGATTTTTGTAAGGAAAATGGGAAGAAAAACGTGCGTGCGTGGGTTTTTCATTGAAATGGAGTGAGAAAGGCATGTGTTTAGAAAATGCGCGCGTGGGTTATCCGTTAAAGAGAGTGAAAGCAACCTCAATGAAGAGCAGGGGTTTTTTCATCCTCAAATGCTCTGGCGGTACGTGCAAAGTCTAAGTTGGGAAGTTAAGGTTTGGATCCTTCGTAAAAGACGCTGGATAAAAGGTGCGGTCCACAGTGATAATTATCTCTTTTATATATATGAATGAGGGTTAAAACTTCAAGGGTGCACTTATTATGATACTTGGCCACCTTACAAATTGCTATAGCCCTTACTTATAAATGATCCCCTTTATCTATGCATATGCATATATGATCAAATTATTTAACTATCATTGCCATTCACCAAAGATCTACATCTTATACTAACCAAACAGTGGACTGTCAGATTTGATCCATCATATTATCATCAAATGCAGGCAAAATAATTTTAACAGCTAAAACAAAACTTTAATAGTTGAAAATCTTAATAAAGAATATGAGAACCTTTTAAGTGCCAAGCACAACAGAAAAACCATTTGGTGAGTACGTGATCCAGTAAATCTTGCAAAAAAACAACCATAGGTAAACCAACGGACCCCCTGTTAATTGATAAAAGAATCAAAGGACCTTAATGAACGTACACACCCACACTCACTTTAATGGCCACTCAGTGGCGTTATAAAGAGAACCACTAGTATACAACGAAGATTGTGATCCTCAAGCATCATCAGGTCTAAGGAACCAACTACCATGCAACATTAAGTCTGACCACATATTTTTAGCTAAGGGCCCGTTTGGCCGGGTGGATTGGAAGGGTTTGAATGGTATTAGGGTGGATGGCATGGATTTCTAGGTAATAATGGTGTTGTCGGTGGATTGTCTGGAGATCCGTGGGATTGATATATCTCTGGATTGCTATATCCAGTCTGTTTGGCGCGCCCGGCCAATCCCGGTTTTAAACTTTCTCATCCCTTCTAATCCCTCAAACCAAACACGTCCCAGGTAGAAGATTGGTCATTTGATGATTTAGCAAGGTAATGATTGAGTCGACTTCTCAATACCATTGATCATACCATCTTAGGCTAAGCCAACCGTGATGACTTCCAATCCCTTCCAATACCATCCAATCCCTTCCAATCCGACCGGCCAAACGGGCCCTAATGAATCTCCAAACCAGTGACTCGATCTTGATCTACAAATGCAAGTGCCCAAATTTCTAAAAAGAGCTTTTATCTATAATACACTCACACTTTTATATATAATAAGGGTGAAGGTAGACCAAACACAAGGATGATGACTATACATTTCATCACTTGATGACCACCAATACCACTAAAAGCACCTGTAATGGTCATGACACAGCAAGTTGTTGAGATAACGACCTTCTCAATAACCATTGTCTAATCTTAGGTTCTAAGAAACGTGAAGAGAAGTCACTCCTCAACTTAAGCGCAACTAAAATATAACATTTTATCTACAAAATCACATGGTCATCGTGATTTTCAACTAATATCATCTCAATAATTAGATGAGATAGCCATTGAATTTACAGGTTATTGAAATGTTGTGTCCCACTACCGATGGACTGGCCCTTCACTTCGTGGCATATAGGCGGACGGTTAAGAAGATAAATACAACATCTACCCACGTTGGGTGGCTGGGAATATGAGACCCACTAAAATAGACTGCCCGGATCTCCCTCACCACGATGAGGCGTGTAGAAAGGGACGCGGTTTGGCTGGTGATCCCAACATCAGCCGGATAGCTGATGTCAATGCTCTGTGGGCCCGCCATGATGTATTTGCTTTATCCATGCCGTCCATCTATTTTTCCAGCTCATCTTAGGGCCTAAGACCAAATATGTGGCAGATCCAAAGTTAAAATGGATCACACCACAGGAAACGGTGGGGATTGAACGCTTACTTTTGAAAACTTATTGGGGGCACAGAAGTTCTGGATCAAGCTGATATTGTGTTTTCCCTTAATCAAGGGTTACGTGACTTTATTAACAGGCTGGATGGCAATTACATATTTCGGTGGGCCCCTAAAAAGTTTTCAACGGTTAGCATTCAGTCCCCATTTCCTATGGTGTGTTCCAGTTGAGTTTTGGATCTGCCTCAGTTTTAGGCTCACGCCCGAAAATGAACTAGAAAAATGGATGGACGGCGTGGATAAAGCACATACATTACGGAGGGGCCCGCATAGCTTTGACATCACCTAGTTGGCTGATGTTGGGGTCCAAACCGCGTCCTGTGGATAGGTGGTCTGAGATCCACACGTGTGTAGAACTAGGAAAACCTCCCGAACTGAAACCGACCCAGCCTCTCGCCCAGCTCGACTGACATATTCCATAACCTTCTTCCTCCGGTTCTTCTCTCACTAGATCTCTCTCTCTCTCTCTCTCTCTCTCTCTCTCTCTCAAATTCCCTCTTCAGAAAATCTCCGTCCGGCGCGATGGTCGTTTGCAAATGCCGCAAGGTGCACATCCAAATCTCATACAATCACATTTTCATAAAACTTTTTTTTTTTTTAATTTGCCCCTCACCTTCGAAGATTTTACTTCCAGAATTCATCAAATGCATTGGAATTTCTTGATTTCCAAATTACGAAAAATTGAAATATCATATGCATGATTCTGAAGCAGAAATCTACGAATCTGAGTTTGTGTGAAGAATCATACGTTACTCCGGTAGAGCACTCTAAATCATATGCATACAGATCGGAACCCGCTAAATTTCGTTTTTCACCATGGGCCGGCATATCGCAGAAGTCGCGCTGGTTGGATGTTCCTGGCCGTTCAAATCGTTGTGATCAAGCAGAAGGTCGAAATAGACGTGCTCACTGATGCATATTCAAGGGCAAATGTCTGTTTCTTGTGCTGTTGTCATTGTCCAATCAGTTCAATTTTTGGGCTATGATTGATCCACAATCCGGAGCGTGAATTGGATGGTCTGGATCAAATGTATGCTGGAAGTGTATAAGTAGTATGTGCCCATCTCTGCTAGAGTACACTGCTGGCTTAGAATGTATCTTTTTAATTCATTTGTTATCTTGTATGTAATAATATTCAAGAAAATGATGTTTGATATAAAAAAAGCTGATTCAGTTGGTGATTATCCAGCTGCAATCAACGGTATGTTGTTGACTCAGCATAGAGTCTTTGTTTTAGTTGGGGCATTTTTTTTTTTTGTCTGATTCCCACCCATATATTGCTCCCTTGATGCTTGAAACCTTCCACAAATGGTCTTGATCAAAATCGGTCTTGATGGTACCAGTAAGGGCGGGAGTCCAAACTTCGTTGAATTTGGGATATCTTTCATTCAAGGATGGATTGGCATTGCTAGGCAAAGCTTGCCAAGCACCAAGATAGGATGTCTTTCCCAACTTAGTTTCTGGATTGGGATGTACTAGGGCACCGGTGTTGTTAGGTTAAGCTGGCCTACTTGGGGTTTTGATTGTATTAGAGCACCGAGATGTGGATTGGGATGTCTTTCTCAAGTTAGTTTCTTGATTGAGGACATTGCCCCCCATTTGAGTAAATAGTTTGAGTAAATAGTTTGAGTAAATAGTTTCTTGATTAGGCTAATGGTTTGAAATAGAGGAACTATGGGCATGTTTGGTTTTCCAATTTCCTATGAAATGAGCCATCATTATCATTTCCAAGTGTTTGTTTAAACAGGAACTATGGCTCATAAATCGACTTAGTAAATTGTAATCATTACATTTTCACATTTTCACATTATAAAACCCAAATTCACAGTGGTTTCTGGGTGAAACAAACAATGTAGCAAAATCATCATTGCAGTCAAATGGAAGTGATGTCACCACATAATTAAAAGATTAAATAATCTTTACCCATATACAGCTATTTACTGTTGTAATTGGAAAACAAAACATGCCCTATAAGATCTGTACTTCCACGATTGGAGGCTTACTACACTATACTCTGGTTTCTAGTTCTGACAAGTTGTGGCCCGATGATTCAAACCATTAGCCTTCTAGGCCCCTAGTGCGCAACTCGGTTATCGAGTCAATGAGATCTCAATATCCAAATTCTAAAGGGGAAAAAAAAAGAAGAATACTTACAGGAACAATGGAGTAGAGAGGAAGAGAACTTTTATTGATATCAAACTTTTCTCTTACAAAGCTTGAAGGAAAAACTACGCTTTGAAAGATATTTGAATCCAGCGCCCCCGCCCCCCCCCCGTTTTTATGGCTCCTAAATGAATCCTTGATTGAAATCTCTACAACTAAGAGAATCAATCACAATTTATTGCAAATTAATCTAATCTTTCTTCATATAGTAAAAGGCTTATAAAAAGCAAACATGGAAAGCAATTATATCTCTATATCTAACCCATATCTTCAATTATATCAATTACATGCTTATCACATCTTTAAATCAGACCCCATATCTCCCAAAAATAGTAAATTATAATCCCCAAATATGTAAATAATTAGTAAAAAAATCAGCATATGTTGGGCCATTCGGTGGGCTGTGGGCCTACGTCATTGACAGGCCCTATAGGGGCCTAGATGAGCCATGGGCCTGCATCAGCCCCACTATGGATGGACTGATTTACAGAAATCTCATCTATAGGACATGCCTAACCTTTTGATATGTGACCTGTAAATAAATGGTTGAAAAGAGAAATGCAGCAATAGGACACACTCAATGGAAAGGGCCCTAGATTGGTGGCTAGGGTCTTTCAAATGTTGGAGAAATTGGGGCATGGTCCGTCTACAGTGGGATGCAAGGTCTGGATCACTTGAACCAGATGCCTTACTCATTAGTACTGAAAACCTGAGGATACTGTTGAAAGCCTCAGATCCAAGATCCTATAATTCCTCTTTTTGATAATGAAATGGCTTTTACAAAAAATAAAAATTATTATTCTACATGTGGTTGTTATTCTGGCTCTAATTGCTCTCTAAGATCCTTTAAATTATCAAGGAAGTAGGTAAAATGGTGCCTCTTATATAGCCTCCTACGGTCTTGATGTCATCACTCAATTGATAATGTAGAATCATGAATACGAGAAGGAACAACATTGTTTATTTGTTGAAAACAAAAAATAAAATAAATTAGTAAAAAGAAGGGTGCTGGATATTGTCACAGTTTGTAGTTGCACTGAGTGTCTTGCTGTGGAGTTCCATATGTGCATTGGCATTTAAATATGCATCAGTAGCACCCATCTATATAAGATTGTAGCTCGCACATGGTGATTTTCTGTTTTTTTAACTACTAACATTTGGAGAGGTTTTGGGTTCAGGCTACTAAGCTTTATTGCTTCGTGCATAAAGTTCCCGTTTGCGGAGAATGCATTTGTTTCCCGGAGCACCAAATATGTGTGGTAACTACCAAAACTGTCTTCTTTTTTGGCCTTCATATACATTTGCTATCCAAGATTTGCTATCCTTCTTGGATACCTGCAGCAGATGTGGATTGGGAGATTTGGCGGCCTTATAGTCTCGCAGTGGATATCATTCTATCAATGAGTATACACCATAAAAAAGGTTATTGTCACAGCTATTAAAAAAGGAAAATAAAAAGAAAAGAAAACTGTCCCGCTATCTGGGGTTTGTTTTAAGATCCTGCCTCATCAGTCCTACCTATCTAATGTCATATCTCAATATTAGCATACACATTTTAAAATCCACACTATGAAGATCTAAGGTGGCTTTTAGGTTGTTTTAAATATTTGATATGCGCTGACATTTGAACTGTTATATTACTTGTGACATTGCTCCAGCATTTCTGTCAGTTCTGTAACAATGTATTTCATCTTGTAACAATGGTTCTGGAGATGAACTATTCATCTTTATTTCATGCTCATTTCTGTATCTGTCTGTAGTGTATACCTTGCTACTTCGCATCACTTTGCTAATGTCACCACCTCCACATGTGAAATTTCTATGCTTGCTTGTTCTTCGTTTAGGATGGTAGCTATGCCAGTGAATATTTATGAAGCTGTTTAAGTGTAAGACACAAGCTGCTCTTAACTTGGTTAAGGAATATTTCTTGTTTGTATGAAGAAAAAGATCGATTGGTATACTTTACTGGTTGCTACATTATATATTTGAGATTTTCTTGTGCCTCCAATTTTTCAAATATTTCCTAGACGATCTTCAAAATGATTATCTGTATACATTAAAAGAAAGATTAACTTTGGGTTATCATTTACTTGCAGAAGATTATATAAACACTTCCATATATGTTTAAGCCACTCTCTTTCTTTCATCAATCAGGGTCTTAGCCATCTCAAGTATTCCCAGGACAGAATTAGAGAAATGTAAAGTTCTGTAATCTATTTGTATTTAGGAAGAAAGTTGGAGCTCTGGTATGAATTAAGCCTTCTGTCTTTCTAACTCGGAGGCCTTCTATACTCTGAATTTTGTCCACATGGCCATTCTAGCTGTGCATGAAAATGATTTAGGAAATCCGTGGCATTTCTGTTCTAACTGTCCCACTAGTTGTGAATGCTTGAGGTGTCTGGTGTTTTTTTCTAACCTAGGCCGAAGCTTCATCTTATAGGACTTAAAATAGTTCGATCGCATTGTAAACATTATACAAATTGTAGCCTTATCTTACATCCACTTTGTATCTGGTTTGTCACTGGATTCGTTCATGTTGGGCTTGTCATTATTTCTTGTTCGTACTACAGATTTTCCATGGGCAGAGATTTCTTTTGTGCCTTTCTATATATATTTTTTTAAGTTATAATATCGCTCCTATTTATTGATAGAGAATAAGCTCACTAATCTGCATAAGTTTATGCATAATGCTGAAAAGTAAGTTTCAGCCTGAGATTCCAACTCTTACTGTTGTGGATCATGAATTAATTTTCTTTCAGCCACCTCTTTTTCTTTAAGAATCTTCCTTAATAATACCTTTTCTTCTCCGCTGTAAAGAGATCAAGTGGTTGGGCTTAGGTTCAGCTTTTCAAGTCATTATTGCCTAGCCTTCTCTAAATTGGTGGCTTCTTAGTTTGATTATAATTCTTTTCTTGCCTTTTGTATTTAAATTAACTTGGCTTATTCTTTCTTATATGAGCTAGTTGACTATGTATCTTTTGTTGGAGTGATACAGTCCCTTGATATACATTGATACGCCACACTCTGACAGCTTAAGCTTTTGGAGTAAATGGTTGTTTGACATGGTATCAGAGCGGAAGGTCCTATGTTTGAATCTCGAGAGCAGCAAATATGCCTTGCTAATATATTATTCTCCCACGGGGGGTCAGGAAAATCAGGTCCGGCCCAGGGACCGGGAAATCAAGCCCGGCCTATTTATGGTGTGAGTGTCCCTCCACCCTTGTCAGTATGTTCCCGTGCGCAGTTCCCACTCCGCACGTGCAGGGGGGTGTTGGAGTGATACAGTCCCTTGATATACATTGATACACCACACTCTGACAGCTTATGCTTTTGGAGTAAATGGTTGTTTGACATCTTTTTCAAATAGTCGCAGATTATAAGGTAATTTACTCGTATATATGGTTCCTTATTAATGTCAGTGACCAAGTATCCTCCTCTAGTCCATCCATATTCCTTTTTGTTCCTATTTCCAGTACTCTCTTACTGCAAACTTTCTGCATAGGCTTATTGGCAGATGACATAAGATGTAGTTACTTATGGTTTTCTATTTTGCTTAAGTTTGGGAAATTGGATGACAAACACATTTTTATGCGTTGTTCTGCAATAATAGGAGTGATTCTCCTGAGCCATATACTATATAATGGCATTGGGATGTACTTATTCGCATGATTGTCTTCAGGTCCGAACCTACTCAGAATGGGTAATAGATGGAGAGTATGATTGGCCTTCTAAATGCTGCTCATGCCATGTTGTGCTCGAAGATGGAAATGATTCTCAAACTACTCGATTGGGTTGCTTGCGTATGTGATACTTCTTATGCAGTGGACAAATTGTCTTTGCTTTCATGACTACCTTGTCAACTCAAATTGCACCAATTTTTTTTTTTTTTTTTTTTCCATTTCAGATATTATGCACACAAATTGCCTGGTGTCACACGTTCAGAGTTTTCCTCCTCACACTGCACCAGCAGGATATGTGTGCCCTAAATGTTCTACTTCTGTAAGATCCCAAACTAGAAACTATGCATTTTTGAGCTTTCCATTACATTTTGCTTTCATTTTTATTGTTGAATTATGAGGAGATAGTGTTAAATAATCTTGCCAAGTGCCAAAGCCGAACAAAAGTGTCTCATTTCTTAGCCTACACAGAAATTTTCGTTGCAAATATTTCCTTTTTTGCTGACAATAAACATTAGTTAATTCATGAATGGATGGCAAACAATTCTTGAAAGAAAAGCTGGGGCCTCAAAAGGATTCAATAACAGGGGAAAAAGACTTTCTATTTTTGCAATCTATCTTCCATTCTATAGTTAGCCAACCCCCCAATCTGCTCTTCTTACTATATACGTGGGATATCTTAAATACATATGGCCAAGCGATAGTGAAGGATTTATCATGTTTCTGGTTAATCCGCTAAGGAAGAGTAGAAATTTGATTGACTGCCCCTCACTTAAGGCCATTCTTAAATGTATTTGGCCACGATGGAATAGAAAAAGCCACAAAAATTCCTTGTAAAATTTAAGCACCGCCCCCCCCCCCCCCCCCCCAATGGGGAACAGCCACAAAGGGCCTCAGCAGCCCCAGATTGTTGACCGGGCTGATTTTTGTGTCACCATCAAATTTAGCTTTTAAATGTCAAGTTTTCTTTGCTTGAGATTCTGTTTCTCTTGTTGCTAGGGAAGCCACTGGCCCTGCGGATGCTTTAGCTTTTGAGGAAGTGATTCATGATGCTTCGTATGTAGGGCAATCTCTGCTCTCTTCTTAATCTTACATTATCCTTCTCTTCAATAAACTTATTACCTATCAACACACACACACACACACACACACACACACACACACAAAAAAAGAAGAAGAAGAAAAAATGAAGAGCTTTTAGAACCGTAGTAGTATCCTTTGGATGTGAAAGTTTTCAACATTGTCTACCCAATCAAACTGAACTGAGTGTATTGCTGTTTTGCTGCTTGAATAGTACATTTTGGTATAAGGAAGAGAGGATGTAATATGGCTTAGAACACTATTTTGTCAATTTCCTTTCAACATAAATTGATTGGAGGGTTTCTTAAGCAGCAAGATATTCCCTCTAAGTCTGCATTCACGTGTCTGTGCTACTATGCTAATTACTTGTATAATATTACACTGGAAGAATCTAGAATTCTCTGGGAAGTTTTGTAGTTAGACTTGTTTATATAAATTAAAAGTCCTAGAGGGTTTCTAGCTGCTGGATGAATGCCAAGTGCCAGGGGACGAGCCACTGATGTCGATCTCCTCTATGCCCTAGCCTGGCTAAGGAAGAGTAGGGGGGTGTGAAACATGAATATGTTGATTTGGACCAAGCATTGTAAATGTAATATTGACTCCTTCACGATGATTAAGGATATGTCAGAAACACCCCAAGAATCAATTATTTTCACTTTTCTTGGGTATAATTGATTCTATGTTAAGTAGCTGTTTTGTAAGCAATTTCTCGGAGAAGCATTTTATCTTGTACTCCAAACATGGCTTGAATTATTTCTCCTGAGAAATAGCTACAACCTATTCTCTTGTGAGAATACTCTCTCTCTCTCTCCTGCCCCCTGTTAGTCGAACAATTATGGGGCCCACACGATGGATAATGGCCCCACCTTGATCCATAATCAAAGATGGCCCATAAGATGGATGATCTAGATTCATGATGGAATTTTGTCATAAAGATTTGGACTGTGATTTTGATGCCCGCTGATTGGATGGTTAAGATAGCTAGACTAAAGTGATGCTTAAGAGGAAAGAGAGATCGGATGTGGAGCCCACATGATGGGCCGTCCATATACATGATCAGATATTTTTCATAAACAATATGGTGAATCCATAATCATAGATGGCCCATAAGATGGATGATCTAGATCCATGATGGAACTTTGTCAGAAAGATTTGGACTGTTATTTTGTTGTCCACTGATTGGATGGTTAAGATAGCTAGACTAAAGTGATGCTTAAGAGGAAAGAGGGATTGGATTTGGGGCCCACATGATGGGTGGTCCATTTACATGATCCGATATTTTTCATAAACAATATGGTGAATCCATTTATTCATTAAAAAGACAATCCATTTTGTTTGATTGGGTGGCTAGGATCATTAGATAAATTGATTCTTGTGAGAAATTGTGTAGCAGAGGTAGGGCCCACAACATGGACTGTTTGTATCCACAATTAGACGATCTTTGTCATAAACTATGTAGGCCGTATATCTTGTTGGCCATTGATTGGATGGATAAAGGTCATCATCTTGAAGTGGTTCTTGAGAGGAATGAGTGAATCAGAGGTGGGCCACAAGATCAGCAGTCTAGATTCCATAATCAGACGTTTTTTGTCATAAATGATCTGGATTGTCCATTTTTTGGCATTGATTGGATGACTAATACCATCAAATCCAAGTGATTCATGAGAGCAACTATATATTGCATCCAGTGAATGGTCTAGATCCATGTTCAAATAATCTTTTTTTTTTTTCGAAAATGATATGGACCATTCATTTTGTTGGCTAATGTGCTGGGAAAAAGGCTTAGATGATGGAATGATATGGACTGTTCATTTTATTGGCCATTGATTGGGTGGATAGGATCATTACATTAAAGTGATTCTTGAGAGGAATAGTAAAGTAGAGATCGAACCATAAGATTGGCGAAGAGATCCATGATGAGATGGTATTTTGTAAAAGCAAGACCTTAATCTTCGTAATTAATTTGGAAGTATGCCTAGAATTTATTCTTCAAGAGTATCTACATCCAAATACTATTCTTTGAAGGGCATTCTTCTTTCGATAGATGATAGTGAGAAAGTGATAACAGATGGGCAATTAGAATAACTATGTTGATGCAGGGTGGTGCCAACAGGTAATTAGAAACCTGATAATGGGGGATGGAAGAATTCGGGACTGAATAACAATGATAAAATAAATATGAAAATTCAGGCTGTAGCAGATCTAGGGTTTAAAGGGAAATAAGAAATAGAGAGGGGTGTTTAGGGTTTATATACATAAAGAGAGAAGGGGTAGGGAAACCAATGGAGAGCTTCGTCCAGCCTTGTAGAATAGGGGAAACCCACCCTACATATTAGGGTAAGAATGTAGATGGGACCTGAATGGCCTAGGGATTCGAAAGTTCACAAACCCTAGACGCGAGCTTTAAATGATCTTTAAGGGTTGATGGGTTTGTCTAAAATCAGAAATGAAGAGAAACAAATGAGATTCAAAGGTCTGAAACAAAAGATGTGAAAGTAAGAAGAGAAGAAGAAGATTATAAAAGATTAGAGGAGGGAAAGAGATAGGTTTCACCACGGAATCAACACCAATAATGATCTTGGAATCAACACCATGACGAAAGACAGGAATCAACACCTCTACCAGGCCCAGCTACATGTTCAAAGAAAGCTCTTTCTTTTTCTTTAAAGACCAAATTACAATCCATCTTTTCCCTAAAACAAAAAAGCCTAAATAAAGACTACTAGGCTGAGCTGAATTACAGAAAAATACCTATTACTAAAATACCCCTGCAGTAAGCTTTTCTTAATTAAAAGCACATGTGCACTGCTGGGCTCAAGGGGGCCCAGTTGCACCACTCATTTTGGCTTTTTAAAGTGGTCAATTGACTTGTGGGGCTTAGAGAAGACTTGGGGGCCACCTCAGCTGCATTTCTCCTTTTACATACTTTAAGGCCGCCATCATCTCTCCCCACTTGGAAAAACTCGACCCAAGTGAGTTGGCAGCTTGGTACCTCTCATCTAAATTCGGATTAAGATGTTGGAAATTGGAAATCGTAATCCATATGGAATATGAAATTGGAAATCGTAATCCATATGCAATATGAAATTGGCAATCCTTCCATTTGACAAGGAACTTGTGATATCCGCCATTCTTAGTAGACACCAATTGATTGTCATACACATCTTTGGTATCTTCGCCTATGGTAGGCATGGGAGTTAACCTTATGGCTTGCTCCTCATATCTTTTATCTTCATGGTGGCCATGATAAATAGTCAAGTCTTCAACATTGAATGTTGAGCATATGTAAATATTCTAGCAACTCCAAAATATAAGCATTGGCACTAATTTTCTTCAATATTTTGAAGTGACCAGCACTCCTAGAGTGAAGCTTTTGGTACTTCCTTTTAGGAAATCATTATGATCGGAGACGTATCATCACTTTGTCACCCTCCTTGAATTCCATGAAGCACCAATGCAAATCAGCTCGCAATTTATAATTTTCATTGCTGGTCGCTAATCTTCCTTACCTCTTCATGATTTTCAAGCATATGTTGGGCAAAAGTTTCAGCCTCCTCCCTCGGTCGTGCATCTATAAGTGGGGCAGTCAAATCAATGGGTTGTCTTGGTTTCATTCCCAAGTCCCAACACTACCTCAAATGGTGACAATCTGGTAGATTGATTAACCAAACTATTATAAGCAAATTCAACCATAGACATAATCTGATCCCGCCTTGAAACATGGTCACTAACTAATCACTGTAGTAGATTTTCCAAACTTCGGTTTACCACCTCTGTCTGACCATCTGTTTGAGGATGATATGCGGCCAAAAACTTAAGCCTGGTGCTCATAATCTTCCATAAACTTTTCCAAAAGTAGCTCATAAACTTCACATCCCTACTAGATACAATAGATTTTGGCACACCATATAAGCGAACCACCTCCCAGAAGAACAAAGTGGCTATCTTTAGAGCATATGAGGTCTTAGAGTAATGAATAAAATGAGCCATCTTAGAAAAGCGATCTACTACGACAAAGATGGGATCATTGCCTCGTACAGTCTTCGGAAAACCCAAAAAAAAGTCCATACTAATATCTTACCATGGTTCTTGAAGCACGGGTATCGGTGTGTATAAACCTATATTTTTCTTCCGTCCTTTGGCAAGTTGGCAAATTCGACATTTGTGCACCATCTTGCCACATCTTGCTTCAATGAAGGCCAATAAAATCTATCTTCTACTAGAGTAACTGTTTTATCATGCCCAAAATGATCGTCGAGGCCACTCAAGTGTAATTCTTGCATCACATGCTCCATAGAAAAGTGCCGAGTATACATAGACGAGTTTTGAAGAAGAGATATCCATCATGCACATTGAACTTTGGGTGACTTGCTTGCTGCCTGGTATGAAAATCTGCATAAATCTGCCCAAAATCACCATTTCCCCTATAGTCATGCTTTATCTGGTCGAAACCAATCACTTCTACTGACATTGTTGTCAACAAGTAGGTTCGTCTACTCAATGCATCAGTTGCTTTGTTCTCAACTCCCGACCTATGTTTCAGCATAATGGTGAATTCTTGGAGATAAGCACTCCATTTGGCATGCCTATGACTTAACTTTTTCTTGGAATTGAGATACTTGAGTACTTTATGGTCAGAGTAATGAACAAACTCTTTGTTGATGAGGTAATGCTGCCAATGCCTTAGTGCCTACACCACCGTGTAAAATTTCACATCATATGTTGAGTACTTTTGTTTGGCTTCATTCAACTTTTCACTAAAGTAAGCCACTAGGTGCCCATCTTGATTGAGCACTCCCCAATACCGACGTGAAAAGTATCACAAGCAACTTTGAAGACGACTGCAATCATTTTAGCTTTAATATCTTCAAAAGCTTTAGTTGCTGCCTTGATCCACAAAAACGGTCCCTTTTTCAAACATTGAGTAATCGATGCCATAATGGTGTTGAAATTTTTGATAAATCTCCTGTAAAAGGTGGCTAACCCATGGAAACTTCACACTTCGTGCACCTTAGTAGGAATAGGCCAGCCTAATATTGCTTTTACTTTATTCGGGTTAATTTCTACACCACGTGAAGAGACTACAAAGCCAAAAAAGATCACACTTGCACTCATAAAAGTGCACCTTTTCAAGTTAATGTAGAATTTTTTTCTTTTTTGAGAATTCTCATTACTTTTTGAAGGTGATCAATATGTGCTCAGAAGCCTCTTTGCCATATACAAGTATATCATCAAGATAGGCAACAACGAAGCGACCAATAAATGGATGTAGTACTTGGGTCATTGCACGCATGAAGGTGCTAGGAGCATTGGTCAGTCTGAAAGGCATAATCAACCATTTGTAGAGCCCATCCTTTGTTTTGAATGTTGTCTTCCACTCATTCCCAGGTCTGATTCGTATTGGGTGGTAGTCACTTCTCAAGTCAATCTTTTAAAAGACTGTAGAACCAGTCAACATGTCGATCATATCATCAAGTCGTGGTATTGGGAAGTGGTACTTGGTGGTTATTTTATTTATGGCATGACTGCCCACACACATTTGCCAACTCCCATCCTCCTTTGGCGTCAACAAAGCTGGGACAACACACGGACTAAGGCTTTATTTGATAAAGCATTTCTGCAACAATTCATCAACCTGCCTCTTTAACTTGGCATGCTCAGTTGGATTCATTCTGTAGGTTGGTAAATTAGGAAGTATAAACCCTAGGACGAGGTGGATAACATGCTGAATGTCCCTCATAGGTGGTAATTCATCTGACAATTCATCAGGTACCAAATTTGAAAATTCAGACATCAACTTTTCTACTTGTAGATTCATCACTTTCCCTTTGTTGAGACTTTGTTTTTAACCTCTCTCGTCACTATAGCATACGTGACACCTCCCTCTTTGCTCTCTTCAAATTGTCTCATATATAAAACATTAGATGACTTCTTTGGCTCAACTCTCTTTTTCATTGGTTCACTTGCTTTCATAGGCGTAAGGAGAATCTTCTTGCTATTAAATTTGAAGGTAAATTGTTGGCCTCTCCATCACTGAACACCTTTCGATCATAAAGCCAAGGACTCCCAAGAAGTATATGAGAAACGTTCATGGGAAGTTGGGAACTACATCGCACCAAATGGAATCTTCATAGTGGGCCATCTTAAAGTTCACCAAGCACCTCTTGGATATTGGAATGGTCATGTCATTGACCCACGCAATCTTATAGGTTTGTGGGTGTGCCTCCACTGGTAATTGTGTCTTTTCAATCAGCTTTTGCGATACCACATTTGAATAACTTTCCCCATCAATAATCAAGTTGCATACTTTATCACCACACCTAACTCTGGTTTGGAAAAGAGTAGTCCATTGCCAATCTTCAGTCTCTTCCTTAGGGGTTACAAGTACTCTCCAAACAACTGCCAATATTCCATCATTCGGGTCACATTCATAGGTGTCTTCTTGCTGTTCATTGGCCTCACATGGATCTTTTTCCCCTTTGGATTCATTATCCCCTTCTTCCTCACAAATAGCATTAACTTTTTGAGGGCACGTGCTGCATAATGCTCATTTCCACCACAACTATAGCAGTCCACATCTTTAATATCCCTGTGAGAGCCACTTCCTATAGGAGCTTTACCTTTATTCTCTGCCAAAAGAGGTGGCTTGGAAGTTGCAGGCTTGCTAGTCGTTGCATGATCGGGAGTCCTCATTGTCCGGCTAATTTCAACACCTCTTTAAGTAATCAACTCCTTGACAACGGTGCTAAATTTTCTCCCAACAGACTGTCTAAGTTGTTGCTCAATTTTCAGAGCTAATTGGAATGCATCATCTATTCCATAAAGTCTCACAACAGTAATTTCTCTTTGAATTTCAAATCTAAGGCATGATTTGAAATGAGAGAGAATATGATGTTCGTTCTCATTAATTTGACAGTGGACTATGAGCTCATTAAAGCGCTCCATGTATTCTTCCACAGTCATGCTACCTAGTTGAAGTTTGACCAGCTGTTGATAAAGCATATCCTTATAATAAAAAGGAAGATACTTCTCTTTAACTTCAATTTCATCTTTTCCCAATGAACAAGAGGTGGCTGGTCAAGTCGATACATACAATCTTCCACACTTCTCCACCAAATACGACTATACAAGCATGCCCCTTGAGCTTCATCTTGGCAAATCGGACTCGACGATCATCATCTATGTCGGACCATTCAAAGTAATCTTCCAAAGTGGTCAACCAATCAAGAAATTGATTCGGCTCCATTTTGCCAGTGAAATCTGGTATGTCTATTCTCACTTTCTTCATAATATCATCAGTCACATAGTTACGTTCAGGCCCGACCCCTCCAAAATGCCTTGGTACGGTCTCTATAAATGCACCTTGGGGAGGAATAGGCCGCTTTCAAGTAGCTCTGTTGGTGGTTAAATTAGTAGGTGCCAATGGATGCTCTCGAAGAAGATCATTGACCTCACTTTCTTCCTCCACCACATGTTGTCCGGAAGTCTCACCATATCACGTGTCATGTGTAGGGTTTGCGGGCACGCGATTTCCATCATTCCTTGACTCCAATCTCTCCACTCGCATCTTCAATGCATCCATGTGACGTACAAAGTAGTCAATTTGATCCACCATGTGTGCGAGCATGTCATCTTGTTGCACATCTGTAAATCTCCCACGATAGGATCTGCCTGTGCGAGTTGACATTGTGGCAATCCTAGCTCTGATATCAATTTGATAGCGGATGGGCAACTAGAATAATAATGTTGATGCAGGGTGGTGCCAACAGGTAACTTGAAACCTAATAATGGGGGATGGAAGAATTCAGGATTGAATAATAAGGATTAAAAAATATGAAAATTTTGGATATAGCAGATCTAGAGTTTAAGGGAAAGAAGAAATAGAGAGAGGGGAGTGTTTAGGGTTTATATATATAGAGAGAGAAGGGCTAGGGTAACCAATGGTTATATATATATATATATATATATATAGAGAGAGAGAGAGAGAGAGAGAGAGAGAGAGAGAGAGAGAGAGAGAGAGAGAGAGAGAGAAGGGCTAGGGAAACCAATGGAGAGCTTTATCCAACCCTGTAGAATAGGGGAAACCCACCCTACAAATTAGGGTAAGAATGGAGATGGTCGTTTGAATGACCTAGGGATTCGAAAGTTCACAAATCCTGGATGTCACCTTTAAATGATCTTTAAGGGTTGATGAGTTTGTCTAAACTCAGAAATAAATGAGATTTAAAGGTCTGAAACAAAATATGTGAAAGTAAGAAAAGAAGAGGATTACAGAAGATTAGAGGGAAAGAGATAGGTTTCATTGTGGAATCAACACCAATGATGATCTTGGAATTACCACCAAGATGAAGGAGAAGAATCAACACCTCTACCAGCCAGATGTCCAAAGAAAGCTCTTCTTTTTCTTCAAACACCAAATTACAATGTCTTTTCCCTAAAAGAAAAAACCTAAATAAAGACTACTAGGTTGACTCACAGAAAAATACTTATTATTAAAATACCCTTGCAGGCAACTTTTCTTAATTCAAAGCACATGTGTGCTAGGCTCAAGGGCGATCCTCGTTTACATGATTGAACTAGTATTGGCTCGTGTTAGTTAGACACCTTTACAATTGCTCATTTGCTTGTACACAGTATAAATTCCATACCCATGTCATATGTTGTCGTACCTATGATTTACCTGGTAACCAAAGTTAATAGTGTCAACTGAAATTGGTACTTATTGCTCGATACGTACCACTTTCAGCCCCGGATGATACGGTACACCCACCTGTACACATTAGTAGGGGGTGAAAATTGGACCACATTGTCCCTGACTTGGCTGTATCCGATTGGTTTGAATGAGTAAGGGGGATTCAAATTAAGTTGCTCGTGCATGACTTGTTGAGACTTTATAGATGACAGCTGTGTGGGACCCACCCATGATGCGTATCAAAATTCCATTCCGTCCATTAGGTATGTCCCTCAATGGTTGGCATGTAGCCCCAAAATCAGGCCAAAACAAAACTCTAGTGGGCTACAATGTGGGGAACAATCAGGGAGGACACCTAATGCAGGGGCGTTTTCACACCGGCTCGAGTGGGCTGGCTTGTGGGATGCAAGGGCACACTTGGGGTGGGCGGCCCGTGTGAGGCGATAACCATGTGAAGTGGGGCCCACGAGGGGGGTTTAGCCAAGGTCCTAACCCATGGGATGTGGGGCCTGGGCTATAAGATAAATGGATTAATTTGCCATGCTTTATCAGTTTGAGCTTTTAGAGTAAGTGGTTAATTGTCCTGCATCAAAGTGGTATCAGAGTGGGAGGTCTCGTGTTCGAGACTCCTCACCGGGGGTGATTAATGCAGGAGAATTTTTACATCGGGCTTGAGTGGGGTGGCCTGTGGGACGCATGGGCACACTCGGCGTAAGCCCTACCCATGTGAGGCTGTACCCATGTGAAGTAGGGCCCACGAGGGGGGTTCGGCTGAGGTCCTAACCCATGGATGTGGGGCCTGGGCTATAAGATAAAGTGATTAATTTGCCATGCTCTATTAGTTCGAGCTTTTAGAGCAAATGGTTAATTGTCCTGCATCAACACCCCCCTTAGAAAAGGATCATATTTTTTGTTTGGGGCCTATCGTGGTCCTTTATCTATTCACAAGGTGAGCCCTATCAAGATGAAAGTACTCCTGACAAAAATGGCTAATCCAAAACTCAGGTGGGCTACATCACTTGAATTTAGAGGGTTGGGGCAAGTTCTTCCACTGTTTTGTTTGATTGGCCCACCTGAGTTTTGGATCGGCCTGATCTTTTTGGGTGTCTTGTCTTCATGGCGGGGTACAACTGATGCACGGTCTGGATGTCACCCAAAAACCAAAATGGGCCAGCAAACAACTTGATTCTATGTTAAGTTAGCAAAACCCTAGAATTTACTAAAACATTCCGGTTGGGAATCGAGCTAGATCAATAACTCCTACATTTTTTTTTGCACCATTTAAAATTATGGTGGTGACTATTCACTCATTCAAATGACATGGTTTAAAGGCAATCCAGACTGTCCAAATTGCCGTGTAAGTACCTAAAAAATGCTATATAAAGATAACATTAACATCTGATTGTCCCCCTCAAATTTGACCCCCCATTATTTTACCTTTTTAACAATCATTTGATGTGAATTAATTAAATGGTAGGATTACTAGATCAGTGTTATTTTAGGGATATGCTCCGTCCATAATGGGACCCACAACTTGGGTGGTCTAGATTTGTGTACATCCCTGTCACACGTGAGAAAGATGAGTCACTACCATTTTCAAAATTGTGCAAAGTTAACATAGGAATCTAGCCCTGGGAATTAAAAAGGTCCTTTACTAATTACTCCGCCAGGTTTCTGCTCCCACATGTTAGAGAGGAGTTTGGGAGTCTATAGTTGCACATGATACTCATGATTCCATTTCTGACAAGTGGGGCCCATGGATTAGTAATCTGGACCATGGGTCTACTGTTGTCCATCATGGATGTATGGTGATTTAAAAATATGCTTGATATATCATGGGATACAAACAGATGGTTGAGACAAGAGATGAAGAAATACAATGACAGTTCAATTCAGCTGGATAAAGTCTTGATATTGTGTAGTGGTAGGATCTTCCAATTCAGGAGTTTTCTTAGGGAGAGTTTAGAATTGATGGGATACAACACAACAATGTCTGGATGACCAAACCATGGCCCAATTGCTTGATTTTTAGAAAATGGGGTCAGCCAATATCTGCCCAAATTGGCTGATATGGCATATAGGTATTGGTTTTGGTGGTGACTGATGCAGGACCCCAGAACTGGTTTTTAGTCCTTGCTGGTAACATACTGCTAACATCATGATTGTATAGGTCTGTCATCTAATAACGGGCCTGAAATGCATCACATATTCCCACATTTACTGCTCTGCTCCTGTTTCCAGTCATTGATATGATATTTCAAACGTATCTATTGCAATAGAACCTGTCAACAGCCTAATGCCTCACATGGCATGTAACTGGCAGAAACATTCCGTTTCTCCATGCTTTAGCTGATGCTAGTAGAGGACAGATCTAATCTAAGATAATCTGATTAGAATCAGGAGAGCCACA